>NW_020664593.1:8146756-8169195 GCF_002925995.2 Terrapene triunguis | reverse complement strand
TGTGTGTGTGTGTGTGTGTGTGTGTGTGTGTGTGTGTGTGTGTGTGTGTCAGAGGCAGCTGGTCACATACAAGTAGGATAGCTATTGCCTACCAAAGAGGCAGGTGGGCCAAAGCACGTAGGGTGGCTGATGCCCCTTTACTGTTACCTTTACCCTCACCTGTTTTGTCTTTTCATAATCCTAAACTGTGAGCTTTCAGGGGCAGGAACTGTCTTTGTGTTATTTGTACGTACAGTGTCTAGTGCAAAGAGTCCTTGATCCCTGAATGGGGTCTGTAGGCACCACCAAACAACAGAGCAGGAAGGGTAGTCAGTGGCTGCCTTGGCTGGTCCACCATGGACAGGCTGGATAGTGCTGCTCCACTGGAGGCTGGGCCAGAGCAGGCAGGGTGGGCAGCACAAGATCTGGACAGGCTGTACAGAGTTAATAAAGGCTCTTCTCTTAGAAATGTTCTGACACAATTAGAACATGAAAACGGTGAATCCCAAAGGACTGAACTATGCACACATCACAAGGAGCAATAACTGGCAAAGCAGCACACATCAAAGGTGACCTCGGAACCTTCTGAGGAGGAGGATTAAGAACCTACAACAAGAAGCATAGGCTGGTGTTACAGTGAGAGATGAAGCCTTTTCAATACACAGCAGAGGCTTACAGTAAAATCATGGAGTTAACCTTTTTGACTCACACTTGGCGATAGCAGCACTTCAAAGTGATGCCCATGGCACTATACCTAGAATCCTGGATCTCTAATATTTCTCCAGTCGTGCAGGGATGAAGTGGCTTTTTCTTATAGAAACTCAATGTTATTCTATGGAATTCACCCTGCAGGGTACAAAATAACTGCAGAACAGGTGGAATTTTCAAGGGTGTATACTGTATGTCCATTTTGTTTCATTTATAGTATATGTTATGTGTGAAAGCTCTCAGGGTACTAATACATGGGTACCAGTGTTGTTGATTTATAAAGCAGATGAGTGGCAGCTAAAGTGGCTGCAATGTTCATCATAAGGACTATGTGAAAGCCAAGAACTCTATCAGAATAAAGGCAAGAGATGGACTCAGCACAAATCAGATGTGCTATGGAAGGGGCCTGTGTATTGCAAGATTCTCTGGGAATAGCATTCATTCTTTGACATAAATTTGTGCTCCAGAATCCAAGGCCTTAAATTTACCAAGAAAAACTTGAAAATATGAATCAAATGTAAGTGATGCACTATTGCCTACCTGAGTCTGTCAACAGTCTGAGGTAACAGCTCTTAGGGAGGTGAACTGTCCCATTCTTCTCAATGGATTATTGACTCTGAAACCTAATGTTGGGCATTACATTTCAACACTGACTATTTCACTGTTAATCCAGCTAATGTGCTTATACCAGAGTTCCAAACTCCCTCCATCACCTCCCCAGGTTCCAAAAACTCCAGCCGATTTCTACTTCATCTGCAGTTTTGTCCCTGACATCTTCCATGCAGGAGTTATGCACTGTCAGAACAAAACCTTTGACACACTGAAAACATGAGAAAAACATAAAAATGTGAATTTAATATAAAATACATAACACAGAGGCTAGCGTACTCACTGTATTATTCACTTTCATTTTTACATCAATAACAATAAACCTTTATAATTAAAATTAAGCTGTAACTGAATGTTTAGTCTGCTGCTGCAGCTAGGCCGGCTCCAGGCACCAGACAAGAAAGCAAGTGCCTGGGGCGGGACATTGTAAGGGGCGCTATTCCGGCCAATCTTGGGGCGGCACATTCCGGCCGCCCTGCCATGGTTCTTTTTTTTTTTTTTTTTTGCTTTGGCAGCCCCCCCAGACCCCCAGCCGGCTCTCCACACTCCACCAGTCACAGCCCAGCCCTGCAGGGGCATGGACCCTGGCCCGGGGGGGCAGGAACTACTGATCCCCGCCGCTCACCGTGCTCCCTGGGATGCGCCACTCCCCGCCGCCTGCACCGGCCTCCGCTCCCGTGCAGCTCTGAGCCCAGCTCGGCCGAGCCACCTTTAAAGTAGCGGCAGAGCCAGCACCTCCTGCAGCCCCTGGGGGCTCCGCCTGCCCGCTGGGAGAGACACCCCAAGGCCGGAGGGGGGAGCCCCTCTCGCCCGGCTGCGAGTGGGCTGCAGTGCCTGGCTGCCCACGGGCGGAGGGAGCTGGTGGGCGCCGCCCTTCACCCCCTTGCGAGCCGCCTTGGCTGCCCTCCACGCGCTCCCTGCAGCTGCCATTTTTTTGTTTGTTTGTTTTGCTTCGGCAGTCCGGCCGCCCTTTTTTTTTTTTTTTTCTTGGGGCAGTAAAAAAGCTAGAGCCGGTCCTGTGCTGCAGAATGCTGCAAAATCCAGGAATTTTGTTATAAAATATAGGTCTAGCTTCCTATGCAGTATGTGGGGCCTTGGTAATATGGGTTAGAGCAAGGTATTGGGAATCAGGACTCCTGGGTTCCTAGTTGTGCTACTGACTCGTTGTGGAATCTTGGGCAAATCATTTCACCTCTCTGTGCTTCATTTTCCCCCAATGTAAAACAGGGATAACGATATTTACACGCCCTGCCTTACTAAGATTCTTATGTTGCATGTCTGAATTATTGATGATTCAAGATTGTTGAATAACAGGCTTAATTGGAATTATTTAACCAAAGATTATCAATCAGAGATTACTACAGCACTATACAGAATACCGAAAAAATAGATGCATTTCTCCCTTTATGTGACGATATGATAAAGAGCTGTCTCTGTCTCTCTTCGTCACTGTAATTGAAGGGACACAGCAGATTCATTCCCCCACTAAGTTCTCATACCAGTGTCATTATATAGGGTTTTCAAAGAAAGAAAATCTCTTTGCCAAAAGAAACATATGTTCTGATGTTATTTCTAAACATTTTAAGTTTACCTGATTTATGTGTGAAGGCATGATTATTTAGAGCTGAGAGGACTAGCAGTTCTTCAAGATAATATATTTCAGTGGGTCTTTCTTCCCATAATCATTCTTCCCTATCTGTTGTGACAATTATCCCTTATCAGTTTCCCAGGTTTATATATGCTTGTGTAAGCATTATATATATTAAGGGAATGGTTTCCCAGACTATTTGGAGTTCAATTAACATAGAGGCATCCAGGATTATAATATACAATCTAACACATAGCATTCCTGACTAGGGTTATTTATTGGTCAAGGACTAGTGTGCTGGACCTTAGAATTCAACATACACTTTAATATCCTAAAGATTCTAAATAATAGTTAATATATAAATGAATCAAATATACAGAAAGAAAAAGGGTTAAAAGGGTTAATATTTACTAACATATACTCTTGGATGCAAGGTGCTATATTAGTGCAATGAATTATTAATTATTATTATTATTATTATTATTAAAGAGAAAATAGGATAAGAACTGTAATCAAGGACTAGTGTGACATTATATGATGTGGTATACTAGCAGTAGGAATGGATTAAGACTATACTGGACCTGGACCCCACCAAATTATTGCCCATTTCCCCCACCTCCCAAAAGAAATGTTGGCTCCTTCCCCTGGACAACCAACAATGTGCTCTGCACCTGATGATTAAGAAAGAATTGCATGGCTCCTAGCATATGCCTGCTCCTTCACTTACCCAATTTCACATTGTGATATGATCTGTGGGTTGATGGGGCACCATGGTGCTTGAATACCAATGCATCTCCTCCTCTCCTCTGGGTGCAGCAGATGGTCAGCTAGAAGCAATCACCAGTGCACCATGCCACCTCTGTACTGAATTCCTCTCATGCACTTTCTGATTATGGGACAGGGATCTTAGGGTTCAGGATCACTATGACATCCTGGCCTAGTGATCACACAGCACTGGAACCTTATGTTTTAACAACGAGTTGTTGTGAAATTGTGGTATGGCCATCAATTCCATCTAGTGGAAAGTGGTCAGATTAATCAGTTTCATGTCCACAAGCGGGTGTTCTTCGTAGTATCGCAGCAGGAGTAATTGCTATCAGATTTGACAGGATGTGAAAAGAAGCTGGCACATAGACAGCATGCCTGAGGACATAACCAAGGAGTTATGGAGTGGACCACAGTAGCATCAACTCAGGTGCACTGCCCAAAATGGAACCTAAGGCTGAGTATTTGCATTAGTGCTGGGGAATGGTAGGTTAATGTAAGAATCAGGAGCCTGTGGCAGAAAGGCAATGAAAGGGTCAGTTGCCTGAGAGTGAGATCAGTAAGGAAGAGGAAAAGCCCTGTGTCAGTGGTCATTGAGTGAAGTGTGAATAATGAGGTGGGTGACACATTGCCAACTCACAGCAATTACAAAGTGAAAGATCTGCTAATTAAACTGGGCAAGGGGGGACCACCTTTTGCCACAGATAGGCAGTGGGGTGCAAGGCATGAAGTTGTGAGGTCATCTATTCCAAGAAGAAAGACACAGGGGTTCACTGTTTAAGCAGTGTGATTAACAGGTGTGACAAAGTTCTGTCCTTGACTCCGTGGGTCCTGCGTTTCCTGACGGATTTTGCTAGCCTCAGAGGCTCTCACTGTGACCCTCCACATAGCCTTTCTCTCTCTAGAGGCAAGGGTCACAGTCTACTGAGCCATTTTCATCATAAGCCAGCAAGGGAGGTAAGGAGAAGCAACCCTCCCTCACACAGTCTCTGTTGTCTTCCAGTATCAGTGATTAATCAGGGAGGGGAGGGGGGAGCCCGGGCCCACCCTCTACTCCAGCCCAGGGACCCTAAACTTAGCAGCTATGAAAGCTGACTTTTTGGAAATAGGACATGTACAATTCCCTGGGCTACTTCCCCACAGCAGCCCCCCACTCAATATCTTCTTCACAATTACCTCAAGGCCTCCTTCCTTGCACCTGATATGGATTTGTACTACTTTGTTCCTCCAACAGCTCCCTCCTATAGCTCCTGACACCCACCTCACACTGACTAACTGGGAAGCTTTTAACTAGTTCCAGCCAGTCCTTGATTGGCTTCAGGTGTCCCAATCAATCTAGCTATGTCCACTACCTTCTAGAAGGATCTTAATTGGCCCCAGGTGTCTTGATTAACCTGGAGCAACTGCCATTTGGTTACCATGGTACCAGGGATTTGTTTAGCCTGGGGCTAACATACCTGTTCCTCACTACTTTACTGTAGCCATCTGGCCTTGCCCCATCAAACAGGGCATATTTCCCTTTCTTGTGAGTAAGCATCAGAGGAATTGCCCATTTCCAGAACTGCATACATCACTCCCCTGCACATTGAGTATTTTATTATTTCATACACTCATACATTCAAGGGCTAGAAGGGACCACCTAGTCTGACCTTCTGTGTAACACTGGCCATGGAACTTCCCCCAAATAAGTCCTAGAGGAGAGTTTTTAGAAAAAACGCCCAGTCTTGATTTAAAATCTTTTTCAGCCTCACTGCTTCCCAGGATAGAGTCTCTCATCCTTTAAGTATGACCTAAATTCTTTGTTCCTGGATGGATACATTTGCATGTAGCCATATTAAAATGCATATTGTTTGCTTATGCCCAGCTTATCTGTCCTCTTCGTTATTTAACACTCCCCCAATCATTGTGTCATCTGCAAACTTTATCTGTGATACACCTCTACCTCGATATAACGCTGTCCTCGGGAGCCAAAAAATCTTACCGTGTTATAGGTGAAACTGCATTATATCGAACTTGCTTTGATCCACCAGAGTGCGCAGACCCCCTCCCCTCCCCTGGAGCACTGCTTTACCACGTTATATCCAAATTCGTGTTATATCGGGTCACATTATATCAGGGTAGAGGTGTACGTTCATGTTTTTTCGAGGTCATTGATAAAAATGTTAAATAGCAAAGGGCCAAGAACCTACCCCTGCAGGACCCCACTAGAAACTCACCTACTTGATGATGATTCCCCATTTACAATTATATTTTGAGACTTATCAGTTACCCAGCTTTTAATCCATATCTGCCTGGTTAATTTTACATCATTTCAGATTTTTAATCAAAATGTCATGCAGTACCAAGTCAAACACCTTACAGAAGTCTAAATATATTACACCAACAGTATTACCTTTATCAACCAAACTTGTAATCTCATTAAAAAAATCAAATTAGTTTGACAGGATCTATTTTCCATAAACCAATGTTGATTGGCATTAATTATATTACCCTCCTTTAATTGTTTATGGGTCCCATATCAGCTGCTCCATTATGCCAGACTGGCAGGCCTATAATTACCCGGGTCATCCCATTTATACTTTTAAAATATTGACCCAAAATTAGCTTTCTTCTAGTCTTCTGGAACTTCTCCAGTGTTCCAAGACTTATTGAAATATCAACATTAATGGCCCAGAGAGTTCTCCAACCAGCTCTTTTAAAACTCTTAGTTGCAAATTCTCTGGACATGCTGATTAAAAAATGTCTAATTTGAGTAACTGCTATTTAGCATCCTCCTGAGATACTAGTGAAATGGAAAGACTTATGATATGGCTACATCATCTGTTTTTTCCCAAATGCAGAACGGAGATATTTACTAAACACTTCTGCCTTTTCTGTGTCATTGTTGATAATTCTACCATTTCCACCTAATAATAGAACATAGTTAGGATTCTGTTTGTTCTTAATATACTTAAAAAACTCCTTATTGTCCTCAACTCTGCTAGCCATAGATTTCTCCTTGGGTGGTTTTGCTGCCCTTATCAGTTTACTACAATTCCTAGCTTCTGATTTATATTATTGACTATCAACTTCCCCTTCTTTCACTTGTTGTTATTTTATATATAGCATATATATTATATATACATTTTTATAGCTACCTTCGCTTCCCCTCTAAACCAGTTTTTTTTAAAGCATTCTTCCTCAGCTTTTTGAGCATCTAGTAAAGTATTCTGAAAAATTCCCAATTATCTGATTAAATTCTTCCTCCCAGTTGATTTGGCTCATATTTGTTTTCAGCTTTGTGAAATTATATAACTGCTCTGGACTATATTCAGTTTTCACATTAGAAATGTGATCAAGTCACGACCACTTGTATCTAAGCTATCATTAATTTTTAGTTCTGTGATCAGTTCTTCATCTTCTGTCAAGACAAGGTCTAATATAGAATTCCCCTAACTTTTTGAGTTAGGAAATTGTCATCTATAATATTTAGAAATTTCAAGGATGTTTTAGTACTGACTCTATAATTTGTAAGTCAAATTGAAGTCTCCCATCATCACTCAGCTTTTTCCCCCACACATTATAAATAGGTACAAAAGAAACTGGTCACCCTGTTCCCTAATGTGATTTGGTTGTCTGTAGCAGACACCAACAAATAACCCATCTTGTGTTCTAGCTGTTAGGACATTGATCCATAAACATTCAAGATCATTTGCTTCCCAATTATCAGTGACTCGGAAACAGGTAATGCCTGTTAACATAGAATGTCACTTTTCCTCCCTTTTTGCTGACTCGATCCTTCCTAAATAGGCTATAGCCATTGATATTAACATTCCAATCATACGACTCTCCCACCAGGTTTCAGTAATACCAAATAGGCTGAATATTTTGTTAATAAATGAACAATTCCAATTCCTTTTGTTTGTTATCCAGGCTCCTAGCATTGGTGTATAGGCAATTCAAAAATTCCTTCTCTTCATGTTCTTTTGTTCATTGATTAATTTTGTTCTCAGCATCTCAATTTTGTGCTAACTGAGTGCTCATGTCTTCTCTCTTTTTACCCTCCCCTTTTGTTATTAGTTTAACAACCCTCTTGACTAGTGTAACCAGCCTGTCCTCCAAGAGATTGATTCCCCTTCTACTGAAATGAAGGCAATCCAAACTATACAGCCTCCTCTCCCTATAGACAGTGGACCAATGTTTCACAAAACCCAAACCCTACACCACTTACCTAGCCAGCGGTTCACTTCCAGAATCTTCTGCCTCACTTCACTCATGGGGCAGGGAGGATCTCAGAGAAGATTGCTTGGACACTCTTCTTCAGCACATTTTCAAATTCCCTGGATCACATCCATCCCTCTCAGGATGGATAGATGAATATAGATAGATCATCATCACCAAAGTCTCTATGCATTATCACAATTATTTTTTATAAAAAATAATAAATTTTAAATGAATAAAAAGTATTTTACAGTCACAGAAAAACCCACTCCAAAGAGCAGTGGTCAAAGTAGACCAAAAGAGGAGCGTGATGCAGTCTATCAGGCCTTCTCCGCCCTCTGTTGGAGGCCCTGACCACCCTCCCTGCTCAGGCCAAGTCACCAGCAAGACAGTCCTTCAGAGGTGTAGAAAGACCAGGAGGAGACACTGACTTAATGGGGAACCACCAAACCAGGTAAGAAAGCCTGCCTGATTCTTCCTGGAGGGAGTGCTGGGTGGGATTAGGACGGAGGAGGAGCTCCTTAGTGCTAATCCAGAACCCCAAGCCGGGTCAGGACCTTGCCTTCAGGCACTGCAACTAAGTGCTTGCCTTTGTGGTTTTGTTTGTTTATTTAAAGATGCAGACATTCCAGAGACTGATGCTGAGCATAGGCCGCTCTGCTCTGAGCAGGTGGCCATATTTTGTGGACTAAGACCTGAGGTACCACTGTTGACCCTGCTGGAGGTGTATCAGAGCAGCACCACCTGGGAAAAGGAGGACAATCTGACCTGTCCTCTGGTTATATGGTGTCAGTGTCATGTGGTGGACTGACAATGCATCATCTTGTCTGAGAGATGGCGTGGAGTAGAGAATGGAAACAGGGATACACCTTTCTGCGGGAAATGCTGTTTCGTCAGCTGTTTCACAGAAATGTATCAGTGTCGACAAAATGTTTGTCACAAAAGAGAGTGTGTGCACGCGCATGTGTGTTCTGGAACAGCCTGATGGTTAGGCCACTCATCTGGGATTAAGGAGACCCTGCTTCAAATGCAAAGATTTGAAGGTGGGTCTCCCAGGTGAGTGCACCAACCACCAGGCTCTAGATTTGGTCTTTCTCTGGCCCAGTGAATATTTAATGACTTATGAAAGGTGGACCAGCTCCAACAGGAGAGCATGAGACTGAAGCTATAGCCCAGTGGTGAGGGCACTCAGGTTGGGGGTGGGAAATCCAGGTTTAAATCCCTAGTCTAAATTGGCTATTTAAGATTAGTGCTGGGTGAATTTTTTGTTGTACTTTGTTCCCCACTTATTTGCTGAAAAATGCATTTTTCAGAGTCAAACTATTTGCTGAATTCAGGTCTGTTAAGGGGTTCCACTCACTGCAGGTGCCCATCCTTGTAGATGGGTCTGAGAATTAGCTTTTGCTCACACTGTGGCCCCTCTCTATCCCTTGACTCAGGGTGCTCCCTCATCCTGACTTGGCCCTCTGGCCAGGTTACTATATAGTCCCCCACTTCTGGGATAACAAAATCCCACCAGAGAAGCTGTCTATATGCTGTCTCAGGCAGTCTTCTGTTCCAAGTCTAGGTCGAGTACCACTTTTCCAGTGGCTGGTAAGGGAAGTCGTGCCTACCCGCTACTCAGAGTTCCTGCCTATGAGTCGCAACCTACATCTATTCAGCGTCAGAACCGGTTTCGGTTTCCCTGGGCTCCTTCATATCCCACCTCTCTATCTCCTTGCCTATTTCTGGGTTTATCACTGGACCGTTCTCTGTCCCCCATGGCTATTTCATACCTCTCAGCCTTTTGTCAATTTCCCTAGTGCAGGGTAGGACCCAGGGCTTACTCTCCTCCTGGAGCTCCTCCTTGAACCTGGTGAACTCTCTTTCCCTCTAGGGAGTGACTGCAGACCTCCCCCCGGTTTCACCTCCTGGCTTTATACTCCTAGCCCTGCTCCTCCCTGAGATGGGCTTCATTTTCATTTAATGCTTATCAATCCCTGGCTTCCCCCCGGTGCAACTTATAAGGCTAATTATAACCGCATTTAGCCCATATTAACTGGCTCCGGGCTTGTATGGGGTGGATACCCCATCATAGGGTCCAATAATTTGGCAAATAGTTTCAGTGGGGGGGAAATTTGGTTTGAAAAAATCAAAACATTTCATTTAAACTTTTCAATTTGAAACAGCTTTTTCATTTTAAATTTGGCCAGTATAAAAAAAAACCCATACCCACATAAAAGGGAGAAAATCACCCAAAATGGCTGAATCAAAATGAAAAACTTAGAAAAAAATTTGTTTTGAGTGAACTGAAATGTTTTGGTGACTTTAAAATGAAGCAAACATTTCATTTCTGGAGTTTTTCGATTTGACAAAAACATTTGTTTCGATTTGAATCAAACTAGATATTTCCCCCCAGATGGTTTGGTTTGGCCCCTCAGCTCTTTTCTGGGTTTCTTACATGTTTTTGCAAAAAATTTCAAAAGGTCAGTTTCATTCTGCCTGGGAATGAAAACAAATTTTGAAACACAGAATTGTTGTTTCCCAGCCAGCTCTAATCTATAGCCACAAACAGTCACATAGCCAGTCAACAGTGTGTGTGTGTCTGCAAGCACATGCCTAGATAGTGTGGAGCTGTGAAGAAGGACAATCTTCGCATTCCCAACCACCTCCCTGCTCATTTCCTCTCACACATATCACCCATCCTAGGAGGATAGAGGGAACTCACAGATCCATTATGTTTCCCTTGGATTCTGGCTAGGGAAGAGGAAGCTGGCTGCAGGGTCCCCTTTTCTCTTGGAGGGGAAGAAGAACTGGAGGGAGCAGGCTCTGCCTCTTTCCTTCTCTATCCCCCTGGAGAGGAGGCAGAACCAGCAAGGGGACAAATATACCTGTAGGGAGATAGATAGGGGACACTCAGCTTGGACAATTCTTCTCCCATCAGGTGCCAGGGCTGCTCTTCACAATGTCAGGAAGGCCTAGAACCCTATATACTGCCCAAGCCAGGCACCAGCCCCTCCTGTCACTCCCCCTGCAGATTCTCTCGCCTGATGCATCCTCATTTTGCTTGCAAGTGAAGGGCCAGAAGGAGGGGCAGCTCAGCTTGAAGCCTAGGAGAAGGAGTCAAGTGGGAACTGTCCAGCGTTTAGAAGAGGTAGGTGAGCGGTGCTTCCAACACAACTCCTTTTAACCCTCGCCGAGGGGTGCTTTGTAAGGAGATAAGTGGTAACATTTTCAAAAGTCTATGTGACTTAGGAGCCCAAGACCCAATTTCATGTGACTTAGGTGCCTAAATACCTTTACAATCGGACCCTAAGCACCTGAGGATTTGCCTACACTGCAAAGTAAGACTGGGTTCAGACCCAGGCGCCGGTCCAAATTCCCTTTTGTCCACATGCAAATTTGTCGGACTCAGGCCTGGCCTCCAGAACCGCACCAGGGGAGTGGGTTCGAGCCCAAGTCTTGCCGGGACCCAGGGCTCAAGCCCTATTGTTTTGCAATGTGGACGCAGCCTCCCCAGACTCAGGCCCTGAGAGTCTGTCAACATTATCCCACAATCCCATGTGCCAGTGTTCTTTGTCCTCTCTATCCCACAAGTCACCAGTTGACTCCCAGGAAACAGAAGAAGCCCCTTTTGTTCAAGTACTGCTCCTCAGCGTTTAAGCATTCCATTTTATTCTGTCTGCTGAGCTGCAAACTACAGCTGCATTTGTAATGGCCACTGAGCACAAGAAGTCCTTTGCCAAGCACACTCCGTCCTAGAGCACAGCCAAATTTTGGTGAATCTCTGGTGCGAGACAAGCAAAACATTTGATTTTAGCCAGAGTACCAGGAACGAGTATGTGTACCAGCAAATAGCGAAAAAGCTGGCAGTACTGGGAATTTACCTGACCAGTGGACAGTTCAGGGAGCAAATTAAGTGGCTCAGACTGACTACTGGAAAGCCAGGGACCAGAATCACACCTCTGGGAACTTCCCATCATTGTGCCCGTTTTACGAGGAGTTTGACAGGTGCTGGGTAATGTGCTGAGCACAGAGCAAACAGTGGTGCACCAGCTGGGATGACGACCTGCTGACCCCAGACTCTAGCATGGGAATGGATGGTAGCCAGCAGCAGGTAACAGATGAGGCCACTGAAGTGACTCTGGCCTGGTCCACACTAACCCCCCACTTCGAACTAAGATACGCAACTTCAGCTACGTTAATAACGTAGCTGAAGTCGAAGTACCTTAGTTCGAACTTACCGCGGGTCCAGACGCGGCAGGCAGGCTCCCCTGTCGACTCCGCGTACTCCTCTCGCGGAGCAGGAGTACCGGCATCGACGGCGAGCACTTCCGGGATTGATCCGGGATCGATCCGGGATCGATTTATCGCGTCTAGATAAGACGCGATAAATCGATCCCAGAAGATCAATTGCTTACCGCCGGACCCGGAGGTAAGTATAGACGTACCCTTTGGTGCTGGAACTGGTCCCCAAAGAGGCGTTGTCGCAGAGCAGCTGCAGCACATCCTGGGGCGCCGCTTGGAGGAGTTTTTTCATGCCCCTCCAGAGGAGCGGCCCTCCATGGAACCAGCAGCAAAAATGGAAGAGGCAGTAGTTGCCCCAGAATCAGGTACGTTTCTGACTCCATTTTGGGGTCTATTAATATAGCTATAGGAGGGATTTCCATTTTATGAACCAATGCAAACATTATTACAAGCCCCGGGTAGCAGCGGGTATCCACTGCAGAGACAACCTGTGCCTGCCGATAGTGGGAGGGAGCAGAGTAAGGGTAGCCAGCTTCAGCAGTGTTACTGAGCATGCTCAGTCCTTGTGATTTCTAAGTTAGCCTCTGTGCACTTTTTTCATTGTGATTAACCAGGCTATTTCCAGGGAGCTTCTGTAGTCTGAAGCATCCCTCTCGCAACCTATTGAAGTGAAGTTTTGCAAAGTACCATTTTATGTCCTTGAAATTTTGTGCTCATGCACTGAGACATTTCAGACAATAACCCTTCTGGGCCTTGTCTGCTTCCAGGTCCCTCAACCCCTATAGGCTGCAGTACCGTGGCCATTCGCCCCCACTCTAATAGAAGCCTGGGACACTATACCGTTGTGGACCAGTCCAAGAGGAAGTGTTTCCATGATGCACTTGTGGTTGACATTCCAGACAGCCCCACCAAGCAGATCCAATACCAAAAAGAGAAGGACTTAACGGCTAGAGGAAAGGCACAAGTTGGCTGCAGAACTTACGGACAGGGTTGTAGCGAATGAGCAGACCTTGGGTAAGACAGGAAGGTAGATCACAGCAGAAAGAACTTTTTGAGCAGCTGCTTTTACTAATGGATACAAGAGTGCAGGCTCCTGCCGCATCCACATCACAGCTTGACTCCCCTCCATGGTTCTACAGTAGAACTTCAGAGTTATGAACACCAGAGTTATGAACTGACCATTCAGCCACACAATTGATTTGGAACTGGAAGTACACAATCAGGCAGCAACAGAGACCAAAAAAAAGAAAAGAAAAGAAAAGAAAAGAAAAGAAACAAATACAGTACAGTTCTGTGTGAAACGTGAACTATTAAAAAAAATAAAGGGAAAGTTTATTTTTTTTAAAAGGTAAGGAAACTGTTCCTGTGTTTGTTTAATTTAAATTAAGATAGTTAAAAACAGCATTTTTCTATGGCATAGTAAACTTTCAAAGCTGTATTAAGTCAATGTTCAGTTGTAATCTTTTGAAAGAGCAACCATAATGTTTTGTTCAGAGTTACGAACATTTCAGAGTTACTAACAACCTCTGTTCCCGAGGGGTGCGTAACTCTGAGGTTCTCCTGTATGTGCTGCACACCAGGAATAGTTCAGATAATTCCATAGCCGGGAGGCCCATGCAAGCAGGCCTCAGCAGAAGCTGGACAGGGCATGCAGTCCTCCAGGTTGAACCCCTCCGCCCCACCTGGCCCGGCACCAAGTGCGTGGTAAACATGGAAGAAAGGGAAAGGAGAACAGGAGGCCAAGGGACATGCAATAGTAGGGGGTTTCTGTCCTGGAAATGGTTTCATTGTTTGTACTGTTCATGCACTTTGTTTTTATTTTGCTAAAAGGTTTCGTTGTTACTGGTGTTCTGGTATGCTAATGGCAGCTGACCTGCCTGGCAATGGTATAATATTGTGCTTTTCCAAAAAATGGTCAAAACATTTTTAATTTTTTAAAGAAATTGTATTGCCACCATTGCATCACATCATATAATGTGTGTTTCAAATGATAAAGGTAAACCCATGATAAGGAACAACTGGGAAGTTGTATGCAAACACTATTTATCAGTACTGTTATCTACATCAAACCATACTGTAAATACACAGTTTTTGCCCCACATTTCATAAGCGGCCATGTCATTCATAAGTATACTGCATGGCAAACAATTCCTCCCATTTCATTGCAGGGTGCAACAGTAGCTAATATGTAAACACATTCATAAAAGTACTATTCTTCCTCTTCCACTGACTAATGGGAGCTCAGAGCATCTCTGATTTCTTTTGCCTAGGTGTATCCAGCCGCAGCTGTGGTCAGTGCACTCTCTGGCTAAGTGCACCGATTCAGCAGCCCCTCACTGTCATAGATCCATTCAGGGGGAAATGGCTCACCTTTGGACAGCATTGATAACACTGACAATGCCAGAGGGATTTCAGTCTGCCAAGTGTACATTCAACCACCATTTTGTGCTTGCTGAGAATGTAGATAAACCTTCTCTTTTGCTGGGGCCTCTGAGATCAGGATAGGGTTTCATAAGCCAAGGCAAAAGGGATTACGTGGGGTCCCCCAGAATAACACTGGGAAGAGTAACTCCATTTATGACAACGTCATGTGGTGAGAATAGTATCCCAGCCTGTCCATTAATGTAGACCCTTGAGTAGCGGAAAACCCTGGCATCAGGAACTTTTCAAGTGCAGTCCTCATTGACATTAACAAATTAGCCCCTGTGGTCCCCAAGGGCCTGCATAACAATGGAATAGTACCCTTCTTGGTTTATATACTCATGTGCTCATTGAGGAGGGCAAACTATGGGCACCAGAATCCCATCATTGGCCCCTTCAGTTTGGAAACTCCATTCTCTCAAAGCCAGCAATAACTTCATCTTTTATGCTTGCCAGCTTGGGGTAAAGCACACACCTGATTGCCTCACACACTTCTGACACCACTTTTGCCACGGGTCAACTTCCTAGCACCAAACTGGTTGACAACCAGCAATCAGGAGTAGCCAGCTTTCAGATGGTTATAGCAAGCTGCTTCTGGGCCAGCACAACCACCCTCATGCATATGTCCTGACACTGGAGGGTCAGGGTGAGCAACTCACAAAGTTCCAGATATGTTTCTTTCTTCATGCAAAAGTTCTGGATCCACTGCTGGTCATCCCAGCTCTGCATGATGATGAGGTCCCACCAGTCTGTGCTTGTGCCCCTGCTCCAGCAGTGCCAGTCTATGTAGGAGGCATCGGCAGCTACAAAAAGAGTCATGAACAGCATCAGCCTACGCGATTCTTCCATGTCTATGTCATCCTTCTCCTCCTCTGCTGTCATTAGTTTCATCAGGTGCCTTTGGTGGGTCAGACAATGCTGCCGGAATGTCCACCAGTGACTCATGGAAGCTCTGTCTGTTTCCTGAAACAGGATTGAAAGCACAAGCAAGAAGTTCTTCAAATGCTGACTTCTCCATGTTGCTGGCTCTAGTTCATGGGATTGCAGCACCGTAGACCAAAATGATGGCTCAGCAGGATGTATTGGTGGGATGCTCAAACTTCCTGTGACATGTTGGGGTGGACAGTCAGATTTTCCCACACTGCACCACAAACAAAGGGCAAGAGTGGCTACATTTTGGGAGGCTGCTGGGAAGTCTGGGATATGGTTGGTTGGATTTGGGCCTTCATACTGCAGTGTGGACACTGGAGCCCAGGGCTGGGGTCCAGGTTCAAAAATTCTTAGCCTAGGGTCAGCAATCAGTGTAGATGCTCAAGCCCTGGGTTCTCAAACCCAGAATCCAGGGACTTGAGTTCCATTAACCTTGGGTTTACATTGCAGTATGCACATAGGTCAAGCCACAGACCTGTCAAAAGGTCTGTCTAGTGCAGAATGGACGCATTAACATGGCTGTGGAATCTGGGTCCAGCAATTGTAAGCCTAGGTTTACAATGCAGTGTGGATGCTGAAGCACAGGCTTGGAACCAGCAAGCACACAAGCCCAGGGTCCCACAGACCTGGGTTTACAATGCAGTGTAGACAGTCGTGCTGCGCTCAGGGCACAATTCCTGTGACTTGCCTTGTGGCTGTAAGCTAGCTCATTTAGACATGCCCTAGAATGTCCTGATATCTTTGAGTTGCCTACAAATATACATTTTTTAAAAAGTAAACAAATCACTGTGCTATGAAGTGTTGAAATGCCCCAAACAAACAGATAATGGGCCTGATCCTGTTTCTTTTGAAGTGAATGACAAAAACTCCCATAAGCATCAGTGATCTGAAGTCTGAGCTCTGGGTGGGATTTTAGTTCCTTTTTAAAGTTACAGTGAAGTGGTTGTTAGGGAATGGATGGACCAAGGAGTGGGCTAGAGAGACTTTCTGCTCTATGCTATTGACTTGAATCTAGCCCAGGACTAAAGTTGTTAGAATCAGTGTGCCTTTGTGAAGTGAGTAGGATAGGTCTCTGTCCCATTCCCAGTGGATAAGGGTCCACATCACAAAAACACCATCACAACTGTTTCACTGTGAAGATGAGCACAGAATGATCTAGGAACAAACTGGCACAGAAATAGGACTCCAGTGCTCTGCAAAGCCTAGAGGTGGTCCCTGCAGATCAGAAGTGAGGCATGCTGTCAGGGCAGGGTGTGGGGGATGATTGTGCCATATCTGTTCTATATATTAATCCAAGGTGTCCCAGAAAAGGTTGTCGATTCAGGATTAAATTGACTAAAAACATTATTGAAAGTAGCTTTATAGGATTTTTTTCCACCTGCAAGTTAAACCATTTTTTTCTACCTAATATAAAATAGTTGAGTCCATCCTCCCATCTGGCACATCTGAGATATTAGCTGCCACAGGAAATATCCAAAGAAATATCCAAAGGAAATATCCAAAGAAAAGCCAAGCTGCTCCATGAAGTTTTGCTGGAAGTACACTAGATGGCAGTCTTCCTTGTGAATCGTTACTGAACCAAAGTCCTACCATGATGTTCAGGAAGTACTGCGCTGCTGGATGTACCGCCTTCCAAATGAAACATAAACTGAGGCCCTGACCACATGTGGACATTACAGATCCCATGTCCTCTTTTCAAAATGAGGGTTGCTAATGTTGGTGGCGTGCTGATTTGTGATATTCCGTTTTGCCACCCTAAATCCTCTTCACTGTCTCTCCTGTGAACTTCTTCCTCACTTCCTATTCTTAATTGTTGTCTGATGTTGCTAGACTCTAGCCTGTAGTGTTGCAACCTGGAGTCAGCAGCATTTCAAAAGTAGGGGAAGTGATTCTTACATGGCCAAACTTGTTCACATTTAAATTTGTAGCAAAACTCCCATTGACTTAAATGGTGCAGGCTTGATCCTGCAGCTTGCATAGTGCTTTGGGATCCTTTGGAATGAAAGATGCTACATTGACATGTGTTTGATGCATTAGCAAATGACATATTCTGCTCTCAAATGTGGATTTGGGGATACTTTCTGTTCCAGAGGCATGGTGAGTTTGGGCATAGCTTCCTACGCCTTGATATGAGAATACATGTCATGGCAGCATTGTATCTGATGTCAATGGAGTTGAGCAGTAATGAGTGAATGCAATGCGTACACAAGAACACTAGAGGGGGCCCAGGGGAAGTAGTCAGCTGGGGAAGAGAAGAGAAGAGAATCCTATTTGTGAGTTTGCTTGAATAAAAGAATCTGGTTTAATCCACCTGGCAGCTTGCTGATAGTGATGGAAACGCAGCACTGGGATTTGCATGGCAGCACGGTAGAATCACCCTGGGGATTCAGTATCAACAGGAGCCCCTGCTCAGGAGAGACCTCTGTATAAACTGACATAGTAGAAGTCAAGTCTGTGCGTGGCTCAGTGTTAGTCAGTATGAAAAGTCATCCCACTGAACACCCAATCTACAAACCAGTCTTTAAAGAAAAAGGCCATGTTGCTTGTAGAACTGTACCTAAACTCCACACCCTCACTCTCAGACTTTGGGAAGGATAAGTTACTGTAATCATAACCCAGTTCTGGAGTTGAATTTCATAGCTAGCTCCTATCTCTGTCATGGGCCATAGCAAAACCTGGAGCCCAAACAGTTCTGGAGAGGGGGGTAGAGTGGGGGTGGTTTGTCAGAATCCAAACCACATTTTAACAATGGTCCCCACTTTTTCCCTCAATGGCCTGGTAACTCCAGGTCCAAGCACACAAAACTTTGTGGGGTTTCAGAATCTGCAGATTCTGTTATCTTTATAACATGCCAAACTAATACCTGAGATCCAAGTACCCTTGAACTTCGCAGCAGTTGAACGCTGCATGCAAATATTGTGTCTTAGCCATGTCTCAAATAGCCAGCCCCTTTGGTTTGATTTTATTGTTTCATTTTGACTGGCAGGAATTCTATTCTTTGTGGACCTAGCTTGGTGGAATTGCAGTTCTTCTCCTTGGACGAGAGGGGGCAGCATACTCCCTCAGCTGAAAAGAAGGGAGCTGTCTGGTCACACACCCCTTTCTTTCTAGGAAAAGAAATGCTCTATCAGCTGGCATTTTAGAACAGACATTCATTTTAAGCCCCTTTTTTATGTGCCTGTTTATAGCGATAGCAATTGATTTACACCTTTGAGTTGCTGGGGACAATTTATCACACACCTATAAATAAAGTCAAAGTGAATTCTTTCTATGCCACCTCACGGTTCCTCATCCCTGCCTTTGTCCCAGCCACTAGGCGTGGCAGTCTCCTTTTCAGACAACTCCATAGTGGTGGCTGAGAGGAACAAAGGCACCAGCTTCATATTTCACAAGGGGCAGCAATACATTTAAGTTTATTGTGGGGTGGGGGTAGGAAAAGAAGTGAGGGGGAGTACTCTACCTTTTCATTACCTATGCAAGAATATAAAAAATATGGGCTGCAGGAGAAGCAATGAGAAAATGGAAATAGAGGTCAGACTCTGGCTTGTAATATAAGGCCACACTTGGTAGGAGAGCTGCCTTCTCCATTGGGGTTTCTGATACAAATAACACTTTGCCTGCTCCAATGATCTCTGCCCTGAGAAGCCCAGAGTGGGGCACATAGAGAAATAGTGTCGCTGAGTGGCTAGAGCACTGGACTAGCTCTCATAAGACCTGGGTTCTATTCCTGGCTCTGCCACTGGCCTGTTGAGTGACCTTGGCCAAGCACATCACCTCCTGTGCCTCAGTTTTCCCATCTGTAAAATGGAGATAATGATCCTGACCTCCTTTGTCCCTAGAACAGTGGTTCTCAAACTTTTGTACTGGTGACCCCTTTCACATAGCAAGCCTCCAATTGCGACCCCCTTTATAAATTAAAAATACTTGTTTATATATTTAACACCATTATAAATGCTGGAGGCAAAGCAGGGTTTGGGGTGGAGGCTGGCAGCTCGTGACCCCCCATGTAATAACCTCATGACCCCCTGAGGGGTCCCAACCCCCAGTTTGAGAACCCCTGCTCTATAAGCCAGGTATTAATTAAAACAGCCAAGGAAAGGTAGGAGCTTTCCTGATATAATTCATTGAGTATTATTTATGAGACTGCACCTAAGCCTGGAGCTCCATGTACACTTCAAGTCTTAAATCTTCATACAAAAAAGTCAGGTTGATCCCTTATCAATAGTCCCAACCTACCAAGACTTTTAAACCCTCCACACTCAACCCAATTACCCCTCTACTCAATCTGTGCCTTCAAAAAGCCTGGGGAAATAGTTAGGCTTTGCAATGCATAATAAAGGTCAATGTGTTTGGTCTAGGTCAGACTAAGGAAGAGAGAATATTTCATAGTCTATGGACCTCCGCTAAAAATGCCAAGCTCCCTGACAAACAGATCTTGGGACAGCCAGCTGGAATATCCCATTGGATACTCACTGCTGGTTTAAAACATGAGGAGAAAGGTAGGTCTCTGTGATACACAGGACTTAAACCATAGGAGCCATTAGACAACAAAGCCAACCCCAGAACTACCCACAGAGACAAACTGGAAACCATGAAGAAGTAGTTTAGGGACAGTCTGGTTTGATCTGTTGGCCAGATGTATACAAGCAGCAGCTGCTGATTAAAAGGCAGCCAGAAGGCAATTAGAGCCCAATCCTGTGAGATGCAGAACACCTGCTGCAAGGTACCGTTTGTGCACCCTCTACTGCACTTCAGTGGGAACTGAAAATACTCAGCACTGTGCAGGAACAGACCCTCATTGACCTGCTTGTCTTCACCTAAAGCCTTGATCCTAACTGATGTTAGCAGGAAGATGGAGGACACTTAGCACGCCCAATAATTAACATTTCCAAAGACCATGGCAAAGGTCAGAGCAAGGGTCATCTGATTTCTTTCAAATGCTTGCCTCCCATGGAAAATTAGGGGATTTGCATTTCTGTGATTGGTTGTAATTGGAAGTGAAGACACTTGGTGTGCTACAAGCAAATGAGGTCAGTGTTTTTTCTTGTATTTCTTGCATGCACTAAAGGGACTGAGAGCATTGGAGCCATAGGAAAACATTAATATCTGATGAGCTTCTGGCAGAATGCAAAATGCACCCAAGGAACAATTTTGTCAAAACATTCAAAATGCACAGGCTTAGACATTAGGCACTGGGTAACTGCCAACTATGTGGGGCATGTGGTCTAGTCATCAAAGGACAGACCTGGGTATTGGGACTCCTGGGACGGTATTTCTGCTTTTGACTTCTTGTGTAATTAGTGAATACCTGGAGATGAAAAGTACTAGATAGAGTTTCCTGTTTAAAGACATTTGGTGTTTGAAAGGAAAAGTTATTCTGTGAAACAATGCTACTGGCATCTAATAGATCAAATCTGAAAAGCCTACTTAAGTAACCTTGTTGCTTATGTATTTTGTTTCCTCTTTTACTCTCCTCTCCCTAAATATATCTGCGTGAAAATAGGGTCTTTGTTTTATGGTAGTTCATCTGTTGCTATTCATAATTCCCTAGCTATTCTTCTGCAGATAGTCACTTTATGAATTACAATATTATTTACTTTCTTCTCAAAGCTTTTCACACACTTATATACAGGAATCATGTTATTTACCACTGAAATGCAGCAACCTCTGGTGTAGAATGAAGCTATTTAATGGTGCTTAACCAACAGTGCACAACATTTTTAGACAGAAAGTGAAAAAGAACTCTGAATCCAACTGAAATTGGAGAAGAAATGTAGCTAGACAAAATCTACTAACTTGCATTAAAACTGGTCTAGGACATTGGAAGTATGATGTCCCTTCTCTTGTAAAAAAAAAAAAAAAAAGGCTATGGGAACAGATCCATGAAGGAACTTAGATGCTACAATGCTAAGCATTGCTAGAAAATTACAGGAACAACACTGTGACCACAAAGCCTGAGTTAGGCTCTTATACCATGAATGGCGAAAGATAGGAGCCTTAGACTTCAATCCACAAAGCCAGCACACCAGTTGGGGAAGCTGCCTAAACTTGCCAATGGAAGACACCAACCAGAGGGTGTGCTAAGCCCTGCTTCTCTCATGGAGATAGATGTCTAAGTCCAGGCTGCACCGAGGTTCCTGGCTCTGATTGTGATCCATGAACAAAGGAAAGATAGGCAGCTGAATGCCTAAGTCACAGATAGTGCCTGAAACAGCATAGACATCTTCTCTTATAACCTTAGGCCAGTGGTTAGAATATTCAAGCAGGGTCTGGGAGACCCCCAGTTCAAGTCACCTTGTCCTTGTGAGGAGGAGAAGGGATTTGAACAAGGCTCAGCCAGCTCTCAGGGGAATGCTCTAACCACTGGGCCGTAGGATAGTCTGATGGGGGAAAGGGCTCCCTCAGTCTCTCCTGTTGAAGTTGTTCCACTTCAGTTAAATAGCCGAATAATTAAATGAGTTGGGCTGGTGAAAGAGTTAGAATGATTCTATAGTTTTGTGATTAGAGTACTCACTTGAGAGGGGGCAGATGTCTATTCAAATCCCCCCCCTCCCTCAGGATGAGGGGAGATATGAAATGGGGGTCTCCCACATCCTGGGTGAGTACCCTATCCACTCAACTAAAGCTTATTAGGGAAGTCTTTCTCCCTCTCTGGCTATTTTGTGTGAACTCACCTGAGGCCCGAATCGGTTGGCCGCAGTAGCCGCTGGCTCCATCCCATCCCCACACCCACACACGGCAGTTCCCTCCGGGCCAGGCTGCTCTTGCCTGAAGGCTCCACCCTCCACAGCAAGGATGGTGGTTTTCTACTTGCAGGAGAGAAAGGAGAGAGTGTGAACACACACTCTCCCTACCTACTCTCACACCCCATGGGTCTGCTCTTTCAAGTGCTAAGTGCAGAACTGCGTATAAAAAAAAAAAATACAAAAAGCATCTGCGAATGATCTCAATTGCAGTTATCATGATCAAGCATGCAAATTGATTATTTGAACATGCAACTGCCATAATTGTG
>NW_020664593.1:8086528-8146356 GCF_002925995.2 Terrapene triunguis | reverse complement strand
TACCTTACTTCGAACTTACCGCGGTTCAGACATGGTCCACACGGGGCAGGCAGGCTCCCCCGTCGACTCCGCTGTACTCCTCTCGTTGAGATGGAGTACCGCAGTCGACGGCGAGCACTTCCTGGTTCGATTTATCGCGTCCAGACCAGACGCGATAAATCGAACCCGGAAGTTCGATCCCCAGCCGCCGAACTAGCGGCTAAGTATAGACCAGCCCTCAGGCAGCCAAACGTTTCACTTCCCCCGGTTTGTGATTCGCTCTGGGTCTGAGGCAGGAGATATGCTTCCAGGTGCCTGGAGTAAGGTTGCAGTGCACATGCTCAGAGGCAGAAATTTAGGCAATTACAGGGTTCAGCAGCAGCCAAGTGTGAGTTTTGTGGATTGCAGTGGTGCGTAAAAGTGGGAGTTAGGCACCTAAGTACATTTGTGGATCACACCCTTAATGATTATTAATACTTAGAACCTCCATTTTAGGTTTTAGGCAAAGGATGGCATGTCTAGTAGCACCAGTTAGTTTAGAACCAAATTGGTATGGGTGTTTGTTTGTAAAAAGGGGGATTATAAAAGTTAATACTTCTAACGATTGTATATTTATGATTTTTGTTCTAATTTCAGTGAAAAGAGGTTATTTTGTTTTTAATTTCAAAATTCCTCTGTTAGGGTTGCCAACCCTCCAGGATTGTCCTGGAGTCTCCAGGAATTAAAGATAACCTTTTAATTAAAGATTGTCATGCGATGAAACCTCCAAAATTGGCCACCCTACTCTGCATACATTTCTTTGCAAACACAATGGCATTTTTCAAGTGTGCAGTAACTGGAAAATGAAACTGACCAGAAAAAGGATAGCAAAACTTACCAAGCTAGTTTTGTTGTTCATCCTGAGTTTTGTATGTAGACAGACAAAAGAGGTTAACAGTGGACAGTTTGGGCCTCTATGGGCAGAACCAATGTGAATCTCATTTTTGCAGATAGCAAAACAGTGGTAAAGCTCATAGGCAGAGAGATTTGAGCTAAAGATTTCAGTTCTAATATTCAGTTCGAAGTATAGGCAAGAAAAATATTTTTAATCTTGACAGGATCTCAGGAAAGTCTATTTATATGTGTTGTAAATGCCATAAATATTTAGTGTGCTAGACAAGTAATAATTAATGAGACACACTCAAGAAGGTCTTTTTTTTCACCTGTAACATTTTCTAGAAGCAGCGTTTTGAACCTGAGGGTGATACAGCCAAGATTTCAGGGAGCAACAAAAACAGTACAGGAATTGTGGTCTAATATGTGCATCTGAGATTCATTTTTTTTTTAAAACAAGGAAAGAAAAAGACTGAAGTTTGCATCTAACAATCCACTAGTCTTTGTGTTTAACTATTCAAACACACGCACACCCAACTCCCTCTTAAGAATTCTGGGAAGTGACATCTAATGGGCAATTTCCTATACTAAGGAATACTATAGCTAGAATTACCAGAAGAGGGTGCTCAACTCACTATGTGCCCATATTTCTGCCTTTCTGGAATCAGCCCTAGAAGTTATGTCAAACACATGTGCCACCAAGTTGGTGTTACACTGAATTAACATATTTTGCATTTTGAACAAGATGCTAACAGGAAGAGTGAAACACAGAGTGCCAGATTCATCCCTGGTATTATTCCATTGGTGTTAGAGATGGGCAGCACCATAGAGTCTTATGCACAGCCGAACACAGGGATTCCCTTCCCCCATTGAAACTATGGTGTCATTGGAAAAGAGCATCAAACACAACTTTAAAATCATAAGTAGCTTTCAGGGGGTTGAGGGAAGCCATTTCTCCACCTTTCTGTTTCATCTGCATTCATGTTTAAGAAAATCTGTGACAATCCTCATTTGCTCATCAGCCAGGCTTGTCCAAGTCAGCCGCAAGTGCAAGAGCAAAAATTCAAGTGGTGTTGTCAGAATTGTGATAAGAATTCACCTCACACAGTGCCTGAAAATGAGAAGCAGGAGGGAATGATGAGGAGCACAGATGCACAACACAATCCTTGGGAAGCCTGTACTTAACTACAAGACAGGGCCTAATGAACAGCTGATAGCCTAGTTGCCACAGAGTAAGGGCATGTCCTTCTAGCCACACCTGTGGGGTTGCCTTATTGAGTTTGTACATAGTCTTTTTCTGGGGATGGTGGCGTTCTGAGGAAAGGTGCCAGTATGACAGACCTGTGGACTAGACTTAGGCCTCATTTTATCCAGAGTAGGAACAGCACAGGTAGCTGCAAAGCAGACTTCTCCACACAGCTGAGCTGGAGGAACTACTTTTGTGGATGGAAGGGTGGATGAGGGCCTTACAGAACCTAGAGTCCCATGCTCTGTTCAGCCTCTATGAGTGGAGAGGAGTTGACCCCCTTCTGATCTGGCTCAGGAGGCACAGAAGAAGGTGTAGGGAGAGTCATCTTTGTGTCATGATTTCCTCAACCCCCCACAAGCCCCTTTGAAGTGACTTTGTGATGATCCTGATATGTACGTGGGGAGAGGCCAAGGAAGTCATCTGCTCCCTGGTGGATTGTTTCATCCTCAAGCCTGTGATGGAGCACATCGGTGGAATTTACTGCAGAGTCTATATTATCTTACCGTGCTTCCTCCTTGTGGATACCCTTTTTTTTTTTTCCCCCCTCCCCTGCCAAGGGTCCTATGGGAGCCAAGCTGTTGTGGGGCTTCAGAGAGTCATCGGGAGCCAGGTAGAAGTCCAGAGGCAAGGCACATGGGTGGATTCTCCAAGAACCACAGAAATCAAAGCGCGGAGGGCTCCCTGGGTATAGAATGCTGCAACCCAGCATCTCTCACCATGGTGCAAACTCCTGCCCAATGGAAGAATGAAGAAATTCTGCATGGACTTTTCACTCCCCTATGCTAGAACAACCCATATAGGGGACCAGGGTAACACTGGGCCCTTACTGTGTTGGGGCACCATACTATAACATAACTGTGCCCTAGCTGTATCATAACATAGAATCGAGGACTGGAAGGGACCTCGTGAGGTCATCTAGTCCAGTCCCCTGCACTCATGGCAGGACTAAGTATTATCTAGACCATCCCTGACAGTTGTTTGGAGATTTTTAAAACCAGATTAGACAACGATGGAGATTCCACAACCTCCCTAGGCAATTTATTCCAATGCTTAACCACCCTGACAGGAAGTTTTTCCTACTGTCCAACCTAAACCTCCCTTGCTACAATTTAAGCCCATTGCTTCGTGTCCTATCCTCAGAGGTTAAGAAGAACAATTATTTTCCCTCCTCCTTGTAACAACCTTTTATGTACTTGAAAACTGTTATCATGTCCCCTCTGTCTTCTCTTCTACAGACTAGACAAATCCAATTTTTTCAATCTTCCCTCATAGGTCATGTTTTCTAGACCTTTAATCATTTTTGTTGCTCTTCTCTGGACTTTCTCCAATTTGTCCACATCTTTCCTGAAATGTGGTGCCCAGAACTGGACACAATACTCCAGTTGAGGCCTAATCAGCCTGGAGTAGAGCAGAAGAATTACTTCTTGTGTCTTGCTTATAATACTCCTGGTAATACATCCCAGAATGATGTTAGCTTTTTTTGCAACAGTGTTACACTGTTGAATCCTATTTAGCTTGTGGTCCACTATGACCCCCAGATCCCTTTCCGCAGTACTCCTTCCTAGGCAGTCATTTCCCATTTTGTATGTGTGCAACTGACTGTTCCTTCCTAAGTGGAGTGCTTTGCATTTGTCCTTATTGAATTTCATCCTATTTACTTCAGACCATTTCTCCAGTTTGTCCAGATCATTTTGAATTTTAATCCAAACATGGTTTGATCCTGCTTGGGTAGATATAACAAACTGTGTTATAAACATGTTATAGCCTTGCAAAGACCTGGCTCCCTATCCCCATTAGTAGTAGATCCCCTTCAAGGTGATGGTAAAGATTTACAAAGCCCATAATACACTCTGCTCAGAGTTTGCCTCTCCTTCTGAGACCCACAATGGTAGCTGTGCTAATCCAGCACATTGTGATAGCCTGAGGGAAATCTTTTTCAAGAGAAAGTCCAAGATTCTGCAACAACAATTATACATACAAAATGATGGGGTCTAATTTAGCTGTTACTGCTCAAGAAAAAGATCTTGGAGTCATCCTCGATAGTTCTCTGAAAACGTCCGCTCAATATGCAGCTGCAGTCAAAAAAGCTAATAGACTATTAGGAACCATTAGGAAAGGGATAGCTAATAAGACAGAAAATATCATAATGTCACCCACACCTTGAATACTGCATGCAGTTCTGATCACCCCATCTCAAAAAAGATATATTAGAATTTGAAGAGGTACAGAGAAGGGCAACAAAAATTATTAAGGATATGAAACAGCTTCCATATGAGGAGAGATTATAAAGACTGCGACTGTTCAGCTTGGAAAAGTGATGACTAAGGGGGGATATGATAGAGGTCTATACAATCATGAATAGTGTGGGGAAAGTAAATAGGGGAGTGTTATTTACCCCTTCACATAACACAAGAAGAGGGGTTACCCAATGAAATTAATAGGCAGCAGGCTTAAAACAAACATAAGGAAAGTGCTTCTTTACATAATGCACAGTCATCCTGTGGAATTTGTTGCCAGGCGATGTTGTGAAGGCCAAAAGTATAACTGGGCTCAAAAAAGAATGAGATAGCCATTGATGGACCTATCCTCCATTAACCTACTAGCCAAGATGGTCAGGGATGCAGCCCTATGCTCCAGGTGTCCCTAAGCCTCTGACTGCCAGAAACTTGAACTGGACAACAGGGGATGGATCACTTGATAATTGCCTTGTTCTGTTAATTCCTTCTGAAGCGTCTGACGCTGGCCACTGTCAGAAGACAGGATACTGGGTTAGATGGGCCATTGGTCTGACCCAGTATGGTTGTTCTTAATGTAACATCCTCCCATAGGAAAACAATAAGAATCCAATCCTTGCTGTTCTCAGATGGTGCTGCAAGATTTGCCTCTTCACCAAAGCATTTGGAGAAGAACTGAAATCCCACCCAGCATCTTGGAAAATCAAGTAAACTAAGTATCAGAGGGGTAGCCATGTTAGTCTGGATCTGTAAAAAGCAACAAAGAGTCCTGTGGCACCTTGTAGACTAACAGACATATTGGAGCATAAGCTTTCGTGGGTGAGTGCCCACTTCGTCAGATGAAGCAAGTAAACTAAGAATACCAATGCATATGAAGTATACAACAAAACAGTATGGTATCAGCTTTTGGTCCTTATTATTGATCCTGGGATGGATTGGAACCAGTGACTGAGAGATGGAAGGATCCTGCCACCAGTGTCCTGAAACAACATCCCTTCCCTATTGCCACTAATGCACGTCTTGACATGGAGAAGGATGTCAAAGTTGTCAGAGATAATTTCACCTGCGTATTTCCTTCTCCTATTCTTCTGTCACTGTCATCGTTAATAGAGTTCCTAGGCGTGCATGGCACTTCACAGTCGTTTGAGATGGCAAGCTCTTTGCTCTGAGGAGCTTGCAACCTATCAAGCTTCGGGCTGTGTTCTAACTAGTGACACAGTATACCAGGCATGAGCTTTCAGCGGCAACCTGACTCGGTCGCACTAGTTAGATTCTGATGTGCAACTGCCTGCCATTCGTTTCCCAAAGCCATATAACTGAATACCATCACTCACTGCTGATGTCCACTCCGCTAATGCTTATTTCATGCATGATAATGAGAGGGCCAGTGAGAGCAGATTGATACTTGGTCTAGCTTGGAGGTAACATGCATGAAAATGCCAATGCAAATACTGAGTAAAAAGGATTTGAAAATCAACACCCCTTACTGTCACAGAGCACGGTTTAATCCTCTTCAAGGCCTATTAGGAGACATTCTCAGTGAGGCTCTGACGTCAGCCCAGCTGCCTCTTTCTGTCGCATTTCAGACACTTTCAACTTTTTGACTGAAACAAAAATAAATTGCAGGGAGGGAGAGTGTGTGAGAGGGGGAGGCAGAGATACCATACAGCTTTGTAGGTGATATTGTTTTTATTCCAAGGCTTACATGCCATGAAAGAGGTTAAGGAAACTAGGATAAAAATAGCATCCTGTAGATCTCTGAAGTGGTTTTGCCGTCTTAAAAACTAAACACCTTATGATTTTCTCTTTCCTTCCGTCAAGGAGTTGAAAGTGGCCTAAAATGCTCCTGAAAAATGCAGCTAGGTGGATGTTAGAGCTTCCCTGAGGACAACTCCCAGTTGGCCATACAGTAGGGGTGTGTGTGTGTGTGTGTGTATCTTGAACTCATCATGAAGAGCTTTAGATGCAGGATTTAGGTTAGCACAAATGATGGCGGTGTGTCTCAAGTTGTGCACTTTGAGCATAGAGCATAGTTTGGGGATATCTGCATTTTGCTCAATCAAAGGCCATGTGTGCAACTTCACTGGAGGCTGAGGATGACCCTAATATACCTTAAATAGAGCAAATTCCAGCCCACTGGATTGAATAGGTGCCTAAAGATGTACTTTAAAAAATGAAGAAAATTGAGTGTAGTCCACAAGTCCTGGCATGTAGTGCTCCATCTTGAGCCAAACAATCCCTGCTTGAACTAAGATGGAGCACATCAGGCTGGGATCTGCAGTCTCTGGGTGGGTGGCACCCCCACATTATAAATGACAGTGGCCATGGACCACTTCATGGAGCTCTTTGGGCTGTGTTTTGGCCACCTGTGCCCTTCTGAAGTTGCTTTTGGCAAAGCACCCGTTGTAGTCACTCCACTTCTACCTTCCAGGAAAGGGAGAGATTTGTGGTAACTGACCATCATACCCCCTTTTGAACAGATGACTGGCATGAGCCCTACTGGTGGCAAAGGAGAGGAATTGAAAATACATGCAGGATAGCCCAGTTCTTCCCTCTCCTTGGAAGTCTTCTACAAGCAGGCTTGTTGACTGTGTGTATGTAACCAATATATTGTGGACACTGAAAAGCAAGTGTTAGGTAATAACTCTTAGCAGATTACTTAAAATTTATAAGTGGTTATAAATAATGAATGGGTGCACTTCAGTTTGAAGCCAGCGTATACTCTGTAATTTAAAGCTTCCATCCGGCAAGGGTGTCTTAAGTTTCAGAAAGCTTCATTCATTCTCTTATTTTAACCTATTAAAAATTGAGAGACCCTTTTAGGAGCTGTTAGGGGCCCTAAAGTAAATAAAACCCCAACTGCCTAACATTACACCCGTTTGTTGTGGCTGTATGTCACTCCCAATGACATTGCGATGTAATCCTGCCTGACTGGAGAAGACAAGGATGTGGAGGCATGTATGCCTGTCGTGGTTGCCTTGTGGTCATTAATGCCATGAATATGGGTGGCCTCAGCTGCTTGTCCTCTCAATCTTATTCAGATGTGAGTGAGATGGCCTTGGCAGATTCACCTGCAAAGCAAAATAAAATTGGGAGTTGTGGACTGAGAGCCCTGTAAGGTGCTGAGTATCTACTGGAGGTGCTGAGCACCAATGTCATCAATGAGAGTTGAGGGCACAAAGATCCACCAGGAATTAGCACTTTACAGAACAGAATTCTTAGGTCCTGCTCCAAAGCCAATGGAAAGACTCCTAAGCCCAGATCCTTAAAGGTATTTAGGTGCCTAGCTTCCACTGTTAAGTGCCTATATACCTTTGAGGATCTGGGACCCACTGACTTTAATGGGCTTCATATTAGTCCCTTAGAAAGGAACCTGGAAGAATACTGAAACAGGAGCCTCATACAGAACTCTGTGACTGGGTTAGCCTGTAATTAATGTGGTCTCTACTGTCTACTATTGTGTGCATTGATCGAGGAAGACAGGATGGCTGTACCCCTTTTACTCGACTGTGTGTGTCGCCCAGATACTATATGACTGTTTGTTTCTGTACCAGTCACCACTGCTTGCAGATATGAAGCTAATAATACTGAATTCTGGAACAAGCTGAGTCTGCATCATCTTTCTCCAGGATTGACAATAGTTACTAAACACAGCCGCATGGTAGTGAAGCAATAACCGGAAATCGCCACCCACACAGTGAAAAGGAAAAGGGGTGTGTTTATATATTGTTAACTTGTTTTGAAGTAAATATTGATTCACACCCCAAGATACTAATTAAACAATTAGTTTATTTTGTGGCACTTTTTTTTTTTTTTTCAGAGGAGAGAAATTTCAGTAATTTCTAGTTTGTAAATAATTACTGAAGTCAAAATGAGTTAATTGATTAAGTAATTCTTTACTGCCGTTAATCTCCCATTTCCAGCTATGGCCGATTTCTAATGCTGCACAATAAAGGCAGTGTGAAGTGGGCAAGAATGTTGTTACACTGTAAATAATGCTGTTGCATAATCTTGTCCTCACTTCCATCTCCATGTATATTTTTATACTGGAGTATCTGAGCACCTTACAGTTGCCTCCCTTCTCTTCTTCCTGCTCGCTGTCTGCCTCTGCACTCTCCTCCCACTTCTCCATTTGTCTCCCCCTCAAGTCTCAGTTTAGCACCCTCTAGCCTTCCTCCTGCCACGTTTGGAACATGCCCTGCCCTCCTTGTGTCTGCCCACACTCTCATCCACTGCCCATTGAAGTCAATTGACTCATTGACTTCAGTGGGCTCCAGATGAAGGTCCAAATGCCTCCTCTGCCTCATCAAATCCCTCTTTAAACCCAGCTTCTTTCAGGAAGTTTACTACACTTAGCCCCCCAAGCCACTTAACTCCTCTTTCCCACAACCTCCCTTCCCTGAATTTTTGTCACTTCTGTGCTGCATTGTAAAGGGTGGGGCTGTGTTCTGATCCATCCATCCTCTGTTATCTAATCTATTCATTCAGCATCTCCAATCTATCCAGCCCATCTGTCTACATTTCCGACTGTAGTATCTAAGCACCATGTACACCAAGTAACATTGAATTCTGTCCACAAAAAAGCTTTACCTCTCTTCTCCACCCTTTTTATACTCACTCTCCTGAATAGCAGCACTTCGGTGGCTGTCTTCCTGGAGAAAGTTCCTGGGTCATGCAGGGGCTCTGATATATGCTATGTTTTATATAGCACCACGCATATTTACACTGCTAATACAAGAAACGCTGCTGAGCCACTTAGTTTGGATCAACAGCTGAACAAGTTCAAGAAGAACATTTCTGGGCGTTTGATTTGGGCCCATCTCTATATACTACATGATTCCCATGAAAATGTGGCTAACTAACTGTTTTGCATGGCCTTTGTAAGATGTCCCCTAAGACATGGGACCCCTGAATTCCTCAGTTTCCCATGATTTTAATATTTTTGGGTGATACTTAATAATTTTATGTAAGAACTGCCATGCTGTGTCAGACCAATGATCCATCTAGCCCTGTATCCTGTCTTCTAACAGTGGAAGGTACCAGATACTTCAGAGGGAATGAGCAGAACAGGGCAATTATCACATGATCCATCCCTGTCATCCAGTCCAAGCTTCTGGCAGTCAGAGGTTTAGGGATACCAAGAGCATTGGGTTGCCTTCCTGACGATTTTGGCTAATAGCCATTGGTGGACCTGTCCTTCAAGAACTTATCTAATTCTTTTTTGAACCCACTTATAGTTTTGGCCTTCAGAACATCCCCTGGCAATGAGTTCCACAGGTTAACTGTGCGTTGTGTGAAGTACTTCCTTATGTTTGTTTTAAACCTACTGCCTATTAATTTTATTGGATGATCCCTAGTTCTTGTGTTATGTGAAGGGGGAAATATCACTTCCCTGAGCTGCAGGTTAAGAAGCTGGAAGGTGGGTTCTGAGCAGAGGGAGATTCAAACTAACCAGCTCCCAAATTTACTTAAGAGTTGCTCTTCTACATCTCTATAGACCCCTGTAGAATCCCTTATCTGGACAGATGCTTGGGGCTTGATACTCCAATGCCTTGCACCCTTGTGTAATCATTTGCATCTGTGTGAGGTATGCGGCTGAGTTCTGTTATGGGGGAGCTTCTTGTGGGTATGGAAACTGGGGTTAGGGTATTATGGGTGGAGTAGACAGCTCTTTTGATAGGGGAGGTTATGGGGAGGTTCAGCAACTGGGACGTGGAGAAGGACTGATTTGTCACCAGTTGCTTTCTGTGCCCCGGACAGAGTTTCATGTGTTTTGTCTTCCGATTTATTTGAGTGAACGTAGTGCTGGTGAATTTATTGGCAGCCCCCAAGACAGGAAACTGAAGCCAAGAATAATAAAAGCTTACAACAAAGGCTTCCCCCTCACTGGCCCATCAATGTGCATCAAGCTTACTATGAAAAGGTCACCAAGTATCTCCTCCATATTTATAAAGTCCTTGGCCTCTCTGCTCAGATTGGCTATGAGTTATAATTGTGTGGGTAGGGTGATGTAGACATCTGTCCATAAGAAACTGGGCTGAGGCCTACCAAACTCATTTCATGTGCCACCAAGCAGGTATTGTACGGTAGCAACTTTGAGTCACCATGGACTAGAAAAGATTCAAATCAGAGCCTGGGAGGTAAGTCACCGTAGCTCATTGCCAATTCCCAGAGCCATCCAAATGCCAATACTATGTTCAGATTGGCAAATAAAGCAGAGAGAAAAAAAAATGTTCACGGATGCTTTCAAAAGGTGGGAGTTCCCCTGGAAACTCCTCACGAGAGAGAGAGGTTTTATTTTTCTTGTCATTTAGTGTTTATTAATATAAAAGCAACATTCAAAGTCACAGAAGCTATCCTATCCACAAAAGGCTCAAAGTATCAAATTATGTCCTTCACACTAGTCTGTGGGAATTGCTGCAGCCCCTGCACGGCCAGAGAGGATCCCCTGCTGTTAGGAAAAAATGTGGGTTGCAGTAGAGAGCTCCAGTAGTTCTCATAGGAAACTGTCAAAAGCATATTCTGTGAAACAGCTGGTGGGGGAAATATCAGCTGAGTAGAATTAAAGGGGCAATGGCATGCTGTATTTGGAAGTTTCTCGGATAGTGAGAGTAGAGGAATGGGAGTCAGGATTCCTGGATTCTTGCAACAGGGTGTCTTGCTCCATGGGCTGGAGAGCTTGGGGCTAAGCCATTACAGGACGAGCCCCACCTGAGGGGAATCCCGTGATTCCAACATAAAAGGGGCAGGAAGCTGCAGTGAAGGGGAAATCTTGGGAAGCTGTGGTAGAATCTGCAGAGTGAGGAAAACATGCCAGACACGAAGGCTTGGGGGGAGGAGGAAGAGAAACCTTGGGTTGTATGGACTTCTGAATGGACATTGTTTTGGGATATTGAGTTTTAGTCACAGCATATTTTATATTAGTAAAACCAGTCCCCAAGGAGGGGTGTTTTTTGATCAATACAAAGCCTGAAGTGAAGTTTATTTGAACAGTCCAAGAGAGGACACTAAGGCAGGTAGCTTCAGTGTGACCCTAGGCCATGAGAGGTGCATAGAAGGCAGCTGGACTGACTACAGTTCTCTTCCCAGCTCTGCTACTGAGTCACTTGGTAACGTTGGGCAAATCATTTCAGGTCTCTGTGCCTCAGTTTGCCTATCTGCAAAATTAGAATAATGTCTGGCTCTAGGGGTTCTGCTGCCATAAGCTAGTGAGAAAAATGATTTCCTTACAGCATGTAGTCACCCATACAGCGTTACTGAAATATTTTTGAAGCTCTAAGCTACTCCTTGTTCTCTATGTATGACAAAACCAGTCCTACTGCCCACCCTGGACTTTATGGGGCTTGATTAATGTTGGTGAAGTGCTTTGAGATCTCTGGGATGAAAGGTGTTGTCCCAAGTGTATTATTATTATTAGGCTAAAGTCTGAATGGCACTATGCTACTACAGCTGCCACTGAAGTCAATTGGAATTGCTAGTGTTTAGCACCTTTTAAGGATTTTTTTTTTATTTTTATTTCTACTGTGCCAAAACAATAGCCCCAAAATCTCTCAGCACCATGAGTGCATGTGGCATTTCATAGATAAATAGAAGACATGGTGCCTGCCCTGTACAGCTTAAAAATCTAGGTTATTGTGTATTATGTCTAGGAGTATTACATGCAGCCGTTTCCTTTCAAACCTATTTAAATTGCTTTATTGTATTGTACTAAAGGAAGGGGAGAAGGGGGTGACCCCTTGATTTTGGAGGATTTCCAGCAACAACTTTGAGAGTACTGTTGTCTGCTGACTAGGAGGTCCTTAACTCACAGCACAGAGCCTCAAGAATGAGGTACAGAATGATTCGCTTTACTGATCATATCTGCACTGTGAGGATCCATGCAGCGCTCATTAAACTCCCCAAAACGCTGCTCCAGTATGCGCTTGGCTTGGTGTAAAGCGCAGAATGGATTCTCTGGGGCCAGTCTCTTCTCTGATTGTTCCAAAATACTCGTCTGGCCCCTACAAGCCACTCAGATGGAGTCTGATACGAGCAGAGGTTTTGTAGTAAATATATATATTGGTCTGAAAAGGCATTTTAAAAAAATACCAGGAGGTTATTTTGACAAATACCTGATTAATTGCCCACCTCACTCTGAAATCTCACTCTGCAACAGTTTATTTAAATTCTAAGGACAAAGGAATCTTTAACTTCAAGTACCATAAATAAACCAGTTAAAATAATACATCTCCAAGGAATAATAAAATAAGCAACTACAAGAAACATATTAGTTCTGCTCCACTTTGTGCTAGTTGTGTTTGCCTCTCTATATTAGAGATGTCTTTCTTTCTTTATGGGGGGAAAAGGTGAAATTAGCATTGATGAAAGGTGCTGGATTAATAACCCTGGAGATTAAAGTTGGTTCGTTATCTCTGAAACAGCATTGCCTGCTGCTGCACAGTGCATGCTGCTCCATAGTGTCCCACCAATGTCCCTTTACTCTATCTCTGGAGGTGAGAAGGGAGTTCAGGCTTCATGATGCATTCACTTCTTGGCCCCTTCAATGGAGCTGTCACTTAAGTTACTCATATTGAATCAGTTCTTGTGACGTGGACACTTATCCATTTAAAAAAAGAAACAAAACTAGACCTCTTTCCAAAAAGGTTTAGGCACTTAGGCTCCTAAATCTCTCGAAAGTCTCTGCAACATGCTCCTAAGTGCCTAAATCACTTTTGAAAATGGGAATTAAGCGCCTTACATCACTTTGGCACTTTGGAAAATGCTATCCTGAGAATCACCAGGTCATTTCTCACAGACCACCAAACCTCTACCAGATGGCACCAACTGTTGGCTTCTACTGACTCGGGCCAAATTCATAACTGTCACCTTGAGGTAAAAAGCTCTGTGTCCCATTTCCAACCACCCAAGCTAACTACTCCCTGGAGAAAATACTTGAAACAAATGTATGAAAATTGGTGCAGTCTAAAGGGTGAGGGCCTTGTATGTAATCTAATGACTTTACGTATGCACATCCTGTAAATCCTACTGGAGGAATCACTTGAGTGCAGCTACTAGTGGGGCGTCGATGGCAGCATGCAATGGGAGTTAAGAGGGTGTCTGGAGGGATTTACTGGTGTGTGTGTGGAGGATCCCAGAGACTTGTGGGTATGCTGTACAGGTTCTCAGGCATGCACACATAGCTGGAGATCCCTGGGTCTTTGGAACCATTATCAGCGGCGCCTCAGCCATTAGTTATTTTGTAGGCCAAAGCCTCTGCCTCCTCCTATGTTGCCAAGGTGATGAAGCTGTTCAATAGAAGTAATTGATCCTTCCAGGTAAGTTCTCCCCTTCCGTGAGCCTTCATGCGGGAGAGTAAATTATAGTCCTTGATTACTAGCCATTGAAAAGATGTTGCTTTCCTCTGCATCCCTGATAAATCTAAGAGGGCTTGAATTTTTCTCCCCCTTCTCCTCACACCCTGAATGACCCTTCTTTCTCTTCCTTTCCAAAGAGAGATCCAGGCCACCTTCTCACTTCCACACATGGGATCAGAGGAGGATACTGGGTAGAAGTTGAGGTTGCGGGGGATCATGTTTAACCCTGGCCTGTTAAAACATCATCCAAAAGATGTTAACCCAAAGAAGCCAGGGCATAGCATGAAGTTACTAGTCAAAGGCAAGGCTCCATCTTCACTGGGCTGGGGCTTTGGGTTTCTTGGAAACATTGATTCGCGTAAGTGCAGCTCGATAGACGCTTTTGTTTTTGCATGTAAACGTTAATCAATCACATTTTATTAAAAATTTAAAGGCCCTGTAAGTGAGAGGGTGGAGAATGGAAAATGTTTGGGTCTGTGGTGCTCGTGGCAGGGAAATCGGATCTGAGATTAATCTAGCAGCAAGAGCATAACGTGCCAGGGTCAGGCTGGAGTTTTAGGGACCTGTCCAGCTTTTGGATACTGCAGGTCTAGTGCACCAACACAGCTTAGTGGCACTATATAATATATAAAATATTAATGTAACTAGGATTCTGCTGGGTTCCAGGGGACACAGTCTGACTATGTATTTGAGCTCAGTAGTTCTGCCAACCCAACACTTGCCTAGCAATCTCTGTAACAGCACTATGTATCTCCTCACCCGTGCAATTGTTTAAAGGCCCTCTAAACTTTACAGGCTGTGTGGCTGGATAGTGTGACAAAAAGCATGGTACTAACTGCTTCTGTGGTGTAGTCTGCTGGAGATTGTGGACTGGGAGTCAGGAAGAGACCTGACCCTGCTGCAGACACTGCCGCAGATGCTGTATGTGACTGTGTGAGCGAGACACTTATTGTCTCTCTCTGCCTCAGTTTCCACATATGTGAGATGGGAGTAATGACACCCATTGACCTTCATGAAGTGTTTGGAGACCCTCAGCTAGAAAGGGGCTACACAAGTGCTAAGTATTACCCTTATCAGACTAAATGAAGGCACTGGGCAGAACCTGCAAGCTGCCAAATGACTGATCTGATCAATGATAGAATAACTAAATGTAGAAAGTGATGCATCAGAGTGCCGTTTCAGGGAGCAGGAAGCCAGAGAAGACAGGTAGGCAATAAATTAGCCAAATTGATAGGGAGAGAAAGATAAACATCTGGGAGATACAGACAGGGCCGGCTCCAGCATTTCTGCCGCCCCAAGTGTCAAAAAAAAAAAAAAAAAAAAGCCGCCATCGGTGGTGGCAGTTCAGTGGCAGGTCCTTCGCTCCTAGAGGGAGTGAGGGACCTGCCGCCCCTGAATTGCTGCAGGTGCCGCCCCCTCCCTTGGCCCAAGCACCTGCTTGTTAAGTTGGTGCCTGGAGCCGGCCCTGGATACAGACAAGAAAGCAGAAGAGCTCAGCGGGTGGTTAATGAATTGCACCACTAATACAGAGATGCTCTGTGGTTATTCAACAGGCCTTTGATTAGGCCTTCTGCTGACACCTGGAACAATGAGAGACTAAACCAAGCAGAGGCTTAGAACAAAATCTCTGGAAGGAAAAGCACACACACCACTTGCTTTGTGTCACCCTAAAGGCCCCCTCAGAAACCTGACCTGAGCTTTTCCTGCACTATGTCCCCCAAATACTGCCAGCACTGTCACTGGGAAGGTCCAGTGGATGAGCTCAGTAGCATCTCTTCTGTGGAAAATTAAAGCAGAGAGAAACACAGCTACGGATGCCATTTTATTTTACAGGTAGCTCCTGGTGGTTTTAATGTAAAAGGCTGGTCAAATCTGCCTGTTAAGGAGAAGTCGTATTTTTTTTCTCCTAATTATTTCCAAGTTCTGGTCCACACCAACAGAGCCCTAAGAGCTTGTGATAAATGAAGGGGGGCGTAGCTCTCTTTGATAGACACCCAGCCAGACAGTTAGCTGTAAAATCCCTCTTGGTAGCTGTTCTCTGCTTGCTTTACCTGTAAAGGGTTAACAAGTCCACAAGTAAAAGAAAAGGAAGTGGGCACCTGACCAAAAGAGCCAATGGGAAGGCTGCAACTTTTTAAAATGGGAAAGAAACTTTCCCTTTGTCTGTTGTTCTCAGGAGAAGCAGTGAGGGAGCAGCAATGCTATAAGCAAAAATGCTGTGTAAGGTTTGAACCAGGTATGAAAAAGTATTTTCCATACCTAGAAGAAATAATTTGGATAGGGAATGTTTAGTTAGATGCTAACAGGTTTATTTCTTATTTTGACTTGTGGATCTCCTCTGTGTTAACCCCAGATGCTTTTGTTTGCTTGTAACCTTTAAGCTGAACCCCAAGAAAGCTATTTTGGGTGCTTAATTTTTGGAATTGCTCTTTTAAAATCTAGCAAAAACCTAAGTTCCAGATATATTTTCTTTCTTTTTGTTTTTAATAATATTTACCTTTTTTAATAACAGGATTAGATTTTTGGTGTCCTAAGAGGTTTGTGCATATGTTGTTTAATTAGCTGGTGGCCACAGCTAATTTCCTTTGTTTTCTTTCTCAGCTCTTCCCTGGAGGGGGGTGAAAAGGCTTGAGGGTACCACACAGGGAGGAATTCCCAAGTGCTCCTTCTTGGGTCCAAGGTGGTTTTTTGCATTTGGGTGGTGGCAGCATTTACCAAGCCAAGGTCAGAGAAAAGCTGTAACCTTGGGAGTTTAATACAAGCTTGGAGTGGCAAGTATTAATTTTTAGGATCCTTGTGGGCCTCCCCTTTCTGCACCTGGAGTGACAGAGTAGGGATTCAGCCTTGACAGAACTTGATCTTTTTTCAGAGGTGCTGGGCACCTGAAGTTCCTATTAGGCCACTGAATGATGGGTGCTCAATATTTCAGAAAATAAAGTCAAACATGCCGATGTCTGGCTGTCTTAGTCTTTCCCTTTTCCCCAAGCCCTGAAGTAGCGGCTGTGATTTGTAGGGACATGCCCATTGATGAAGCCCAGCAAGGACCTTTTAGGAGCAAGAGCTTTCTCCAGGAAGGGCCCGCCACTATGGGATTGCCTTCCAATGGAGATCAGCCTGAACCTTGTAACCTGCAGGGCATGGTGCAAGACTTCCCTCCTGAGGCAAACCTCTAGAAGTCACTGTGACTCCTTTTGTAATCAGACCCTTCAGGTTATTAGGCTACCTGTCTATTGCTTGGATACTGTAGTTATGTGTGCTTTGGAAGTACACTACATAGACAAGTGCTGAATGTCCATAAAGAGAGGGGAATCATCAGACCCTTCAGGTTGTAAGTGCTACCTGTGTGTCTAGTATACTAGAGAACACATAACTACAGTATCCAAGCACATAGGCAAGTGCTGAATGGCTATATGGAGAGGAGAGTCGTACTCCTTCACGGATATTCCTTGGACTCAGTAATAACTGTAAAGAGCACCAGATACTGCAATGATGTTAGTGACGAGATAGCAGGTGTGCAAAATCAGGACAGGGAGTTGGGGGAAATAGGCATCTATATAAGACAAAGTCCTGAATGTTGGGCTTGTCCCTATAAAATCAGGACATCTGGTCACCCTAAGTAATGGGCACTTTGGGAACACAGCTATAACATAATAGCAGAGAGTAGTTGTGGGCAAAATGTTCTCAATGAATTTCAAAACCACTTGAACCTTGTTCTGTGCCATGTTTCAATGACTTTAGCTCCAGGTCTCTGGAAGCTTCCCTGGGGTTCAGGAACTTGGGGGAAAAATATAGTTTTACATTGAATCATATGGGAGTTGCATGTTTTTTGAGGCAAAACCAGTTAACTGGGCCATCTTGACTGAATGTCATTTCAACTCTTTGTGCCTATTTGATCCTGAAACTCCAAGTGAAATTCTGGGATGCAAACGCTCATGGAGCCGAACTAAGGTTAGATGTTTGCTCATTGTAGCGAGGAGGTGTGGCCTCCCTCAGAAGCAGACGTGGAGGGATGGCCACGCCAGCTTACACCCATCCTTTTGGTAGAGGTGAAGAGTGGTCTTGTGACGAAAACTCAGAATTGAGAGTCCAGTTCTCTTCCTCGCTCTGCTGCTGATTCCATACCTACCCTTGGGTAAGGGACTTAACCTTCCCATAGACTCATAGACTTTAAGGTCAGAAGGGACCATTATGATCATCTAGTCTGACCTCCCGCATGATGCGGGCCACAAAAGCTGATCCACCCATTCCTGGAATAATTCTCTCCCTTGACTCAGCTGTTGAAGTCCCCAAATCATGATTTAAAGACTTCAAGTCGCAGAGAATCCTCCAGCAAGCGACCCCTGCCCCATGCTGTGGAGGAAGGCGAAAAACCTCCAGGGCCTCTGCCAATCTACCCTGGAGGAAAATTCCTTCCCGACCCCAAATATGGCGATCAGCTGAACCCCGAGCATGCGAGCAAGATTCTCCAGCCAGACCCTCCGGAAAAAAGTTCTCTGTAGTAACTTTTAATATCCCATCATTGACCATTGTTACTAATTACCAGCGATGGCACGTTATTGACCTATTGACTAAAATCACGTTATCCCATCAAACCATCCCCTCCATAAACTTATCAAGCTTAATCTTAAAGCCAGAGAGGTCTTTCGCCCCCACTGTTTCCCTCGGAAGGCTGTTCCAGAACTTCACCCCTCTGATGGTTAGAAACCTTCGTCTAATTTCAAGCTTAAACTTCCCGACGGCCAGTTTATATCCATTTGTTCTCGTGTCCACATTAGTACTGAGCTGAAATAATTCCTCTCCCTCCCTGGTATTTATCCCTCTGATATATTTAAAGAGAGCAATCATATCCCCCCTCAGCCTTCTTTTGGTTAAGGTAAACAAACCGAGCTCCTTGAGTCTCCTTTCATACGACAGGTTTTCCATTCCTCGGATCATCCTAGTGGCCCTTCTCTGTACCCGTTCCAGTTTGTATTCATCCTTTTTAAACATGGGAGACCAGAACTGCACACAGTACTCCAAATGAGGTCTCACCAGTGCCTTGTATAACGGAACCAGCACCTCCTCATCCCTACTAGAAATACCTCGCCTAATGCATCCCAGGACCGCATTAGCTTTTTTCACGGCCACGTCACACTGCCGACTCATAGTCATCCTGCGATCAACCAGGACTCCGAGGTCCTTCTCTTCCGTTACTTCCAACCGATGCGTCCCCAGCTTATAACTAAAATTCTTGTTAGTCATCCCTAAATGCATAACCTTACACTTCTCACTATTAAATTTCATCCTATTACTATTACTCCAGTTTACAAGGTAATCCAAATCTCCCTGCAGGATATCCCGATCCTTCTCCGAATTGGCAATACCTCCCAACTTTGTATCATCCGCAAACTTTATCAGCCCACTCCTACATTCGGTTCCGAGGTCAGTAATAAATAGATTAAATAAAATCGGACCCAAAACCGAACCTTGAGGAACTCCACTGGTAACCTCCCTCCAACCTGACAGTTCACCTTTCAGTACGACCCGCTGCAGTCTCCCCTTTAACCAGTTCTTTATCCACCTCTGGATTTTCATATCGATCCCCATCTTTTCCAATTTAACCAGTAATTCCTCATGCGGTACCGTATCAAACGTTTTATTGAAATCGAGGTATATTAGATCTACCGCATTTCCTTTATCTAAAAAATCTGTTACTTTCTCAAAGAAGGAGATCAGGTTGGTTTAGCACGATCTACCTTTCGTAAAACCGTGTTGTAATTTGTCCCAATTGCCATTGACCTCAAGGTCCTTAACTACTTTCTCCTTCAAAATTTTTTCCAAGACCTTGCATATTACAGATGTTAAACTAACAGGCCTGTAGTTACCCAGGTCACTTTTTTTCCCCTTCTTGAAAATAGGAACCACATTAGCTATTTGTAGGGACGCATAGCTCCCGAATCGCCAGCCCACAGATGCGGCACACTGTGTCTGTGGGTACGAGGCAGGAGTGGCCTTCACCCCAGCGTCTGTGATTAGGAAATTTATTGGCTGACTTGATCATCACCCTCGCAGCTTGCTTTCACGTGCACAAGATATGGGTTTGTTATCTTATGTTGTTGTACATTGTACACTCCTCCTATGCGCAAGAATTTAACCACTTAGAAGTGTTGTAAGCAGGGAAGGAGAAAGAATAAAAACCCCAGGAAAGATTGCCTGGGAGGCTTTTTGGCTTTTTGGCTACCACGACCTGGCTTTCTGTCTCCTTCCTTTTTCGTCGCCACATCTGGTGACCCCGACGTGATAACCCCCTGCTCACCGGCTGGATACGCCGAGTGCACCCCCGCGGCCGTTTGCCGCCCCTGATTCGTGAGTATGGGGGGGGGGACTTTCCAGTGCCCAGAAGGAGCACGCAAGAGAGTTACAAAAGATTATACGGCAACGATCATGTGTCGTTGTCTCGGTCGCTCATATTGAGGACCTTCTAAGGGAGATAGATCGCCAGTGCCCCTGGTATCCGGACTGCGGGTCGTTACGGCTTCTTGATTGGATACAGATTGGGACCACCTTGTATAGTGAGCCCCGTGCCCCGGTCCAGCACCTGCTGCTCTGGCAGCGTTGCAAGGAGACGCTGGAGGGGGTCGGCCCCGACGGTCCCAAGCCGGTTTCCCTTTTGCCCCCAGGTGATGGGCCACTCCCCTCCTACCCACAGCTGACCCTCCCTGCGCCGCCCCCCACGGCGGCGCCCCCCTGCCCACCGGTCGGGCGGGAGGGCGCTGTCGCCGCGGCGGTGCGGCGAGCGCACGAGGCCAGTCTCTTGACCGACGAGGAATCCAGCTGTGGGTTCGAGGCGTTCCCCGTCTCTTGGCGGGATAATGGAAATGGGGGGCAGATCGTGGACTGGGAGGCTCTCCCCTACTCGGTTCTGCTCGAGCTCCGCAAGGCGGTTCGTGAGACCGGGGTGCGGTCCACTTTCACCCTGGGGATCTTGGAAGGTGTGTCAAATGGTTATTTCTTGCTCCCCTAAGATTGGAAAGACATGTGTCGCATGGTGCTGTCTCCCGCGCAATACGTTGTGTGGGATAGCGAGTATCAGCGAGAGGTGCTTGCGGCGGCAGCATAGGGTGGGGGGGCCTATCTCGCTCAGCAGTTATATGGCACGGGGCAGTTTTCGGGCATCCCCGAGCAGGCGGAGGGCACGCCCCGGGCAGCTTATCCCTGGTGGTCTAGTGGTTAGGATTCGGCGCTCTTACCGCCGCGCCCATATCCGGCCTATCATTCTCCCCGTCCACCTTAATTTGTGTGGCCGTGATTTATTAACACAGTTCACTGCCACCATCCATATTGATGATTAGGCGTACGGCCCTCCCCCTCCGTTGGCTTACTGACGAGCCTGTATGGGTTGCGCAGTGGCCGCTTCCTCTGGAAAAGCTGGAGGCCCTCCAGCACTTGGTCAGTGACCAGCTACGGGCAGGGCATTTGGAGGAGTCCACTAGCCCCTTTAATACCCCCGTGTTTGTAAGCACAAAAGAAATAGTTACACCTTGTATAGAAATTGATGTGGCTAGTGTTGTGGAAATTGAATTGTGGATAGGATGTGCATTTTCCCCAGAACATGTGCAGTGTATATTGTAGCAGAGGTAAAGGAAATGCAAACCTACCAATATAGGTTGTGTTATCTTTTTCAGATCACTGTGTGTTTGAAAGCAGGAGTTAGAAGTAAAAGGCAATCAAAAGTTTGGGAAAGTTAATTGTGTCCCTTTTAAAGTAAGAATCTTTAAGCTGTGAATAGCTTTGGATCTGGAAGCAAGCCAGAAAGCATCTGTATTAATGCAATTTTTTAACTAATAAGGTAGAAGCCACTGAAACTTGGGCTGCCTATGAAACAAATACAAGGAGATATGGGGTAATTCCTCTGTTTTTCCTGAAATCAACAAGAGTATGTGTATATAAAGGAAATATATTAAGCAATGACTGACTACCCAAAAGGGGTAGACCTCTGGTTTTTTGTCTTTCAGATCATCAGAGAAAACGGATGCCAGCTGAACAGCATTCAATGTACCATGCATTTACTGTTACAATAGGAATTATTTTTGTGTTCTTTGTCCTGTTTTGTGGTGTTTGTCTTGTGGCCAGAATTGTTGGGTTTAATATTTTCATAAGACAGTCTAGTTCAAAATTAAATAGAAGGGTTATATCAAAAAGCAGATACTTGTTTTGTTCAACTTGGAATACAAAGTGTTTGGATCTGTTCAGTTGATTAAAAGTAAATTGAAAAGCTTCTGTACAGTTGATTGGCCTCAGTACCAGCTGGAGTGCCAAGAAAGGTGGCCACCGGAAGGATCACTTAATTGCAACACGATCCTTCAGTTGCTTTTGTTTTGTCAGAGAACAGGTAAATGGAATGAACATCTCTATGCGTATACGTTTATGGTGTTAAGAAATAGGACTGATATTTTGCTCAAGTGCCATTTGACTCCGACAGGCTCGGTAGTATGTGCTGCTAAACCCCAGAACCCTCCCACTGTTGTAATGCCAGAATCGGTGTCCCCTTCGGCTCCTTCACCCCCACACGCTTCAGAGAATACCCTTTAATTGGACTAGTTTAGTACCTGATAGATTTCAGAATTTGTTTTTACTGTTACCAGAGATTCAGAAAATCTCTGAAGTACAAGGGCAAATTCACATGCTTTAAAATATATATATTAAGTTAAAAAGTATGTCTTTTAGACTGCTTATAGAGTATCCACTTTATGTACTAAGTATAATGTATTGTACTTTGTGACATTGTTGGCTTGCCTTAATGCTAACTCACTCCTTATTTTGTGTGTATTGGGGAGTTTTTTGTTGGCCCCTGGCTGCCAAGGCGAATCCCAGATGGAACAGCGGCTGCAGCAACATCAGGGGTGTGAGACTGTAAAGGAAATGTGTTGTTTTAATCTTATTAATAATGGTAACCGCATACAATAGCAGATTGATATGCTGAAGCGTTATGCTCAAGCCATCCGCCAGGACGTTTCCCCTCCTTGGTGGGATTACATCTGGTCATGGCTACCCTCAGGGTGGATAAAAACCCTTTTACAGTATGGGGTCTTAGTCTTGGTCCTTGGCGTTTTACTTTGCTGCTTTGTTCAGTGTATACCCAGTCTGATGGCATTGTGCATGCAACCCTGCGAGGGTGCTCCGTCTAAACACCGCATATAAAATAGAATAGGGGGGGATGTAGGGACGCATAGCTCCCGAATTGCCAGCCCACAGATGCGACACACTGTGTCTGTGGGTACGAGGCAGGAGTGGCCTTCACCCCAGCGTCTGTGATTAGGAAATTTATTGGCTGACTTGATCATCACCCTCGCAGCTTGCTTTCACGTGCACAAGATATGGGTTTGTTATCTTATGTTGTTGTACACTGTACACTCCTCCTATGCGCAAGAATTTAACCACTTAGAAGTGTTTTAAGCAGGGAAGGAGAATGCCTGGGAGGCTTTTTGGCTTTTCGGCTACCACGACCTGGCTTTCTGTCTCCTTCCTTTTTCGTCGCCACAGCTATTCTCCAGTCCAATGGTACCACCCCCGAGTTTACAGATTCATTAAAAATTATCGCTAAGGGGCTTGCAATTTCTCGCGCCAGTTCCTTTAATATTCTCGGATGAAGATCATCCGGTCCGCCCGATTTAGTCCCGTTAAGCTGTTTGAGTTTGGCTTCTACCTCGGATACGGTAATGTCAACCCCCTCTCCTTTATTCCCATCCGTCACGCTGCCACTATTCCTAAGTCCTTCATTAGCCTCATTAAAGACCGATGCAAAATATTCGTTTAGATATTGTGCCATGCCTAGATTATTCTTAATCTCCACTCCATCTACAGTCTTAAGCGATCCCACTTCTTCTTTCTTTGTTTTCTTCCTATTTATATGGCTATAAAACCTCTTACTATGCCTTTAGTTTCCCAGTTTGTAAATGAGGGTGATAATTATTGCCTGCCTGATGGAGGGGTCAGGACTTTTAGTTTTTTAATGTTCACAAAACTCTTTGGGGATCCTTGGGTGGAAAGCACTAGAGAGAAGGATAATGCAGTGATTCACATGCAAAAAGGTATGTTTTAAGTAGGGTGGGAGAGAGAGTGGAAGAAAGTAAATGCAGAAGAAGGGAGTCAGTCCTTTGGAAATGAGAAGTCGTCAAGCTATTTGAGGCTCTGATGTTAATTGTTGGGGAATGTTTTACCTGGGGCCCTCAGAAAATAGCACCTCTCTAACAATGGGAATACTCAGGGACCAATTTCTTGACCCTCTGTGAAATGGATTTCCCACCAGGCGGAAGGACTCAAAAGCCCAGGAAGACATCTGGACAGAATGCCACACAGAGGTTACTGGATTGCAGGACTCTATGCTTAGTTACTAGGGAGATCTCTTCCCTACCACCTCCTTCCATAGATTTGAATCCAACAGGGTAAGGAGCAGATGTAAGTGATGCAGGGATCTAACATAGAACAGCTTGGCTGACATTATAGTGACTGTATGCTTCTGATGGGGAATGATAATATCAAGGGAAGAGCGGGTGTGAGTCATTTCCCTGGAGAGAAAGGCACGCGTGCACACACAACCACACAGCAAGAGAGATGGGGGAGGGGAGGAGTAAAGCAAGAGAGATTATCTCATATACCCCCTCCCCATCACATACACACAAGCAAAGGGATTCATCCCTTTGAGTCCAAAGCCCCTGTCAAACAGACATTTCTTTTTCTCCTCTTGCCCATCTCTCCCACAAACTCAGGGCCATGTAATATGTGGCAAGATAAAATTTGAGTAGTTCTTCAGTATCTGTTTACTTTCTGCTGTGCATCAGTCTACTTTGTATGACAGGAACTCAAAGAACGTAGGGTTGGGATGTAGGCATAATTGGCTGCAGAGAGATTTTCATAGGGCATTATCTCCTCTCATTCTACATCACATGATGTATTCCATGTGCCTCACTGAAGTAAACTGAAAATATAAAAAGGTGTGACATCAGGGCAGGCGTTGCTATAGGTTTGTTACATGCATGTGGAGAGCGCACATATATCTTTTCAATGTATGAAAAAGAACACTGAGCTTCTGGTGTTGGCTTGACCAATGCTGCAAATGCTCCCTCCACCACAGAGCCAGTGAGGATAAAAAAAAGACTAACTTAATGAAAGTATAATCCAACCCTCTAAAACTGCAAGGCTAAGCAACACCAATCTCTAGGGCCGTGAAGCAAATAACCTCACCAAAACAAAAGGAATGGTACTCAAAACACTAGATAAAAACCTAAAGCAACAATGTGTGTGGTCCTGGGAAGAACGGATTAAAATCAGGAATCAACCTGGCTGCTACAGATCCCTACAGAAAGTCTTCACTCTATCAAATGACCTCACCCCAATGAAATGTGCCAAACTCAGCCAGATTCTTACCAAATACAGAATCCGTGACCATAAACTAGAGGTAGTGTGCAACAGACTGATGGAGGAGAGGTTGAAATTGAACAAGAAAATCTTTCTCTCTGCCTAAAATGAGGGAGTGTGAGAGATTTCCCCCCCCCCGCCCCGCCCAATTATTAGAAATGAGACAAGACTTACCATTAAAAAGCAGTGAGGGAAAACTGCCTAGCCCTGGGAAAAAGGAGAGAGTTGACAAAGACAATATTGCATTACAGATCAATTTACTACTGAATCAGAAACAGAAACAATAAATGGACATGAGGGCTTGAATTCCAAATATGCTGGGAAGCCCTAGCCTGAGCAGATGCTTGATCTATTGCATCTACCTATGACAAGAGCCCCAAAACTTTTTGTCCTGTTTGTACCTTGGCCATGCTTGTCTAGCTTGTAATGCTAATTTCAAATTCATAATTCTCTATTGGATTTGTGTATACACGTATTTATTATATGGGTTAAATTATTCCAGTCTCATAAAGAGGGAATACATCGTGAAATCTAATAATTATCTCTGGTAGCGAGGAACCCCTTTCTTCTGCAAGTGTTGCATCACATCATGAGAATGATTAGGCTGAACTAATTAAGCAAAAAAGAATGAGGATCAAAGCACCAAGAAAGCCTCCTAGCACCAAAGGTTTAGTGTTCAACAGCAGGGTGTATTTACTCTAAAATGCTTGTGTGTGTTGACACAATCCCACTGTCCTTTTATTCTCTTTCTGTTCCAGCTATCACATGAACTGAAAGGACAATTGGCATTGTTATGCTGGAGCCCTACATTTTGATCGATTTGTAGTTGTTCCTTTTGGGTAAGAATACAAACTGTTCACATGTGTTGTCATGTATGTGCAATACACAGGGCCGGTGCAAGGATATTTTGCGCCCTAGACGAAACTTCCACCTTGCCCCCCCTTCCCCTTCCCCCGGAGCATCGCTTATTATAAACTTTCAAAAATGAATACTGCATAATGTGGCATTGTTCATTAGAATTAATACACGTTCAGCTTGAAAATTTATTAATTTCATTATTTAGTCTACATATTTAATGAAAATAAATGGCCTTGGGTCTCCGTCTTCCTCTCTCCCCCCCCCCCCATGGATCTGGAAAGGGCTGTTTTGGGGATCAGAGCACAGAGCTGAGAGTCGGGATCTGGCTTCTATTCTCCACCCTGGCACCAACTCACTGGATGACTTCAGCTCCCTCCAGCGCTCAGGTGTGAAATGGTTCCTTGCTCCTGGGCTGGAAAGTGCAATGCAGGCAGGAGGAGGTGTCTGAAAGCCTGTCTTCCCCACAGGTATGAGGCGAGGACAGAGTTCCAGCCTCCATCATGACCTTCCTGGTTGCTTTACTCTGCCCCATGCCAATCGCTGCTGAAGCCCCTTGCCCAGAGAGCTCTGGCCCAGGGCAGAGGCGTCAGTGTCATTCTGGGCCTGATTTTCAGAGATGCTGAGCACCTGCGGTTCCCCTGATGTCTGTGGGAACTCCAGGGTTCTCAGTACTTCTGAAACTCAGAGCAATTTATTTTGAATGCTGGGCCAGGACTGAGCCTGGAAAGGCAGGTCCATATACACCCCTCAATCCATAGCAGATCTCCCATCAGTAACAATACAAGCAATCAGGAGAATGATGAGGGGCAGTTGGCCCAATGCTGGGAGTGGGGAGGATATGGCCCTAATGTGGTCACTAAACTTCTACCTAGTAAAGTTACTGGTGCATCTGCTGTCATTCAGTGAGAGAACAAAAATCTCTTGGGTGCTGCAGCCTGCCCAGGGTTCAGCTGCACTTAACCTGAGTTGCTCGCACACTTGCAGTTGTTGTGCACCACGCAACTGGTCACCCATGTTACATGAAAATCTGGCTCTGACAGTGTCGTAATTAGACTTAACAGTTACTGCCGCATTTCCTAGAGCTGTTGTCCCAGGCAGGCTGCAGACTCAGGCAGACAGAACTGTGTCGGCTAGACGCCCATCACCTTCGGAAGATTTTCCTTGTAGCTATAAGGGCTCAAGACAGCCGTGTTTCTTCACTGAAAACTTGCAGTGTGCTGCCCCTGAATCCCAGATTAATACCTTGTGTGGGCAGGTGCAGAGCTCAGGGCTTGAAGGTCTCTGGTCTAATGGTCTGAGCCAGCGCAGAACTAGGAGCCTCGATCTCCTGTGTTCAAAGCAGGACTCCGACAATAATTCCCAGGGTGACCTTGGGCAAGTCACGTCCCTTTTCTCTGCCTCGGTTTCCCCAAAAATGGGGCTCTATTTACCTGCTCCACAGGGCTGCAGGGATGGATGGGGATGAAGCCTTGGAAGGTGGCACATGCTGAGGACGGTTACACTTTTGCAGCTCTTTAACGCTGTATCCTCTGGCAGGGCTATGATCGACCCCCGCAGGTGGACCGGTGGCCACGGTCTCCTCTTCCTTTCCCCCACCCCTGCACCCCTCCCGCCGCTGCATTGCTGTCAATAGGGCCAGCTGCAGGCGGGCTGATGTCACCTGCCAACTGCAGATCAGAGTGGTCCTTGGGCAGCAGCCACTGCAGAGGCAGGGGGTCTGGGACTGCCAGAGCCGGAGGGAGTGGGCTAGGGAGCGATGCGGCAGCCCGGGGGCTCGGGGAGGTGGCGGCTCCGGGCTGGCAGGGGGGGCGCAGGTGGGCAGTGATGTGGGGCGCAGCGGAGGGAGGTGGCGGGGCCCGTGGTTGCAGAGGATGCCCACAGAGGTAGGTGCTAACGCGGCTGCGAGCGGCCTGTCCCCCCGCCGGGAGCAATAGTGTAAAAAAAAATGTTTGGGCACCGCTTTTTGGCACCTCCAAACCTTGGCGCCCTAAGTGGCTGCCTAGTTCGCCTAGTGGTTACACCGGCCCTGGCAATACATACCATTTGATTACCACATAAATGGTGCGGAAAATATTGGAATCAGTGTACTGGCAACAGAGAATAGGGCATGAGAGAATAGCCTGACATAGGACTAGTTCTAACACTTTCTGAGTCATCATTTTTCTGATGAAAAACAGCGTTTCAGTGAAGTGGAAATTTTAGCAAAAACATTTCCATCCTCAGAAAACTTTCACATTTTGGTTGAAAAATGGTACCCTGTTTTTCTGTATTCATTTTTTGATTGAAAACCTGAAAAAAACTATTTGAAAATAAATGTTCTTTAAAACTTTTGTTGAAATTTTTTGTAGGAAAAAGCCTCCTTCTTTTCTGATCAATTCCAGTCTCACATGATGTGGGGAAGAATATTCTAAACTCTACAGTCTGGTGGGTAGGAGACTCACCGGGGATGTGGGAGAGCCAAGTTCAAGCCCCTACTCTCAGGCAGAGCAGATTCTTGCAGCTGGTTCTCCCATGCATTCTGCATCTCAGCTGAGTGCCCTAAACGCTGAGCTATAATGGGGTGAACCATTTTTGCGAAAAGTTTTGAAAGGCCTCAGTTTTGTCTTGGTGTGGAAAGGGAACATTTTCAAAATAATCACAGGTTTTCCATCCCACAAGAATTGTCTCCTACTCAACTCCAATCACTTCACACGTTCAAGTTTTTACCATAACCATGATGGCTAGATACTTATTTTTAATAAGTGTGAGTTGAGATCTTCCAGCATTCAGAAAAATGCCAACGGTCATGATTTGCTCACAATTCTCCTGATATTTGGGAATGCCTGGTTTTCTTCAGACATCTCTAATGTTGACCCCCCCCCCTCCTCCAGCCAACAGTATATGAAAACATCTTCTGAAATTGGCACCTGCCCTACTTCAAATTCAGCTAACAGAAGTCATGCCAACCTTGGAGTCCTGGTTCCCAGTGCTCTGCTGACAACACTAAACACCTTGCTGATGCTCAGTTGAAGTTGAGCCTCCAGTGCTGACTTCTATATTTGTTAACTAGTTCATTGTATCCTGGGGATGGCCCTTGGAATGTTTGGTTGTGTTTTTGTGTGTTGGTCTTTTAAGATCTTATTCTTCTGTTTTGCTTCACTCTCCCCTTGCATTGTCTGCAAACATTATTATTATTTTGGGGCTCTCATGAAATGCCCTCTTTTCTTGCCCAGGGTTATATTTTTCATTTGGTACTTTCTATTTTGATTGAAGGGGCAAAGGGAAGGGGCTCATCTTCTTGGTTCTAAGAACAATTCTTTGTTTGTGTCTGGGGAATGAATGGTTTCAAACACTGTGTTGGGAGACTAGGGGATAAACATCCATCCTGGCTGACTGATAGTCTTATTACAAACAAGGTTAAATAATCCCCTGTAGCTTGGTAATGTAAGATCCCCTTCCTTTTTTCCCCTTAGACGGACTTTAGGACTTCCTTGGGACCCGTTCATGTTCTGGCCTTTATTGTGGCATTATTTAATTACTCTTTATTGAAGACCATTAGAATCTATCACCTTTACTATTGCGACCTCCTGCTTTCTCAGTTCTCACACTGCACCATGTAGGTCCATCCAACACATTGTAGTTTAAATCATCTTTGTTTGCTACTCCAAATGCATAATCCCCTTCTTGAGTCTTCCATTGGTTCCTATCATCCTTTCCATATCAAATGCCAACTCCTTATCTTCCTCTTGAGGCCCTGCACAGCTTTGTCCTTGACTATATCCCATCTCCAGCTGCCCCCACTCCTCTGGTCACACCCTATACTCTGTCAGCTCACTGACCCTTTTTAATCCTCTGGTGGTCTCCTAGGGTACGTCTACACTAGAATTAAAAACCCATGGCTGGCCTGTGCCAGCTGACTTGGGCTCATGTAGCTTGGGCTAAGGGCTGTTTAATTGTGGTGTAGACATTTGGGCACAGGCTGGAACTCAGGCTCTAGGACCCTGTGATGTGAGAGGGTCCCAGAGCTCAGTCTCCAGGCTAAGCCCAAACATCTACACCACAATTAAACAACCTCTTAGCCCAAGTCAGCTGGCACAGGCCAGTTGTGGGTGTCTAATTGCAGTGTGTAGCTGTACCCCCACTGCTGTCTCTTCATCTTTTCTCACCCTGCCTTATGCTTGAAACAGCTTCCCTGATCCTGTCCTTCATGCAACCTAGTTTGCCTATAAATTCTGCCTCATTCACTTCTTCCTGGGCCTCTTCATCCTGACTTCTTCCCTGACTTTGCTCCTTAATAACTAATTTAAAGGAAATTAACAAGATGCGTACATAGCAAAATGCATATCTAGCTCTCCTCCGGTCTGATCCCAAGCCTATTGAAATGAGTGGGAGTCCTTCCATTACTTCAGTGGGCTTTGGATCACGCCTTGCTACTGTATCCCTCATCCCTCCCATAAACATCAACCCCATTGGTCAGTTTGTTAATCCAGTGCTCCAATTAGGGTGACCAGACAGCAAGTGTGAAAAATCAGGACGGGCGTGGGGGGTAATAGCCTATATAAGAAAAAGACCCAAAAATCGGGACTGTCCCTATAAAATTGGGACATCTGGTCACCCTAGCTCCAATCCATGTACTAAATTAGGTAGGTCCGTGCCCATGAGGGTCTTGTCTTTTTGATATGGCCCTGTAGTGTTGATCACACGCCTGGTGCTATGGTAATAGGAGCTAAACAACAGAAAGTTGGACAATCACTGCATAGCATATGGAAAAACTATTTGGATAAGCCATTTAATTAAGAACTGCACTTGGCTTAGAAGAGAAAGTTTCTCTCGGACTGCAACATTGTAATGGATCTGTGTTTGTGTAATTAAGGCCAAATCCTGATTCCACTGACGTCAGTGGTGGCTCTTAATGCAATTAATCCTTCATTTGCAGGGCAGTGGACTAGACGTTCTAAGAGGCCTTTTACATCTCAAGCTCCTACGCTCTCTCTGAGGGTAAATGACATATAATGGAAAAGACAAGTATTCCTGTCTCTAACATTTAATGACTTATTGAATAAACTGTATTAAATATCCACATTTAATACCTTTATACAGGTAAAAATACTTCCCCCTGCCTCTGTTTCTCTCTACAGAATCTCTCTTCTGCACAGTATGAATTTATCAATATCCTACTTGTTCCTGAGGTGTATGGGAGGCTGTATTTCCCAAGATACACTGGGAAAACTCTGCAGCTAGCTCTAATCAAATTGAACTGCTGTCAAGACTTCCTGTGAGGCTTCGAGGAAACATTTCTGTATATTAGAGGTGGAGGGGAGGAGGAGCATGAGGGGGAGGGGATGGGGATGGGGAGGGGGATGGGGATGGGGGAGGGGGAGCAGGACCATTCCAAAGCTTAAGTGGATTACGTAGCTGTATAACCCAGTTATGGGTCCGTGGACTCGAGTGAGCTTTTTTTCCCTCTGGCTGTCTGCCCTTCATATAGTTCCCCTGACAGGCAAGCTTTATTAGCTTCCCCCAGTCAGCTCTCTGTCTCTCTCATTTTCCTCTGCTACATCCCTCAGCTGCCTGTCTCAGCCCTTCCGGTATCTCTAAGTTCCCCTGGGTCCTTCATTTAGCTGCACCAGCTGCCTGCACGGATCTCCTTCCCCACCCCCAGACCTCACCCTCCCAGTGTTTGCCATGTCCAGTGGCAGCTGTCTTTCTCTCCCTCCCTGCTAGTCTCTCAGCTGGATGAGTCCAAAGAGGTAAGGTTGTTCAGGCCAGATAAGGGCATTGAAATGTGGAAGATTATCCAAAAAATCTGAACCTCTTGGTTTAAATGACCCCCCTCCAAAAAAATTCCCTTGGATATTCACTTCAGATGTGCTGAACACTTATGCCCTAGTCGAAGTCAGTGGGAGCTGCAGGTGCTCAGCACCTCTGAAAGTCTGGCCCATTCATATTTCCATCCCTGTGTAGAAGAATAGTATAGGGTCATTGAATTAATGATTGGCTTGGCATTTCATTCAAGTCCATGAAGCTTCCAAATTACTTAATATTTATACACTTGAGACAGAGGAGTGAGCCTGACATTGGCTGGGACTAGATTGTTGCTAGAGAAGACCAGGACACCCTTACTAATGTCTTAATAACATCAGAGGTGGAGAGGGACGTGTGGGTGAGAAAAACAGGGGCAAAAGCTGCCTCTCTGCAAGCGAGAGTCTGAAAATGATGGTCCTAAAGCAGCCCCGCCACAGTCAAGATCTCAGTCGGACATAACTGCTAGCCTCCTTCCTCCCTTACAAATCAGCAGAGTCCACTGGGTAAATGGGCCACGAAGACTGAATTCCCTTCTTACTCCTAGAAGGGGTCAATCCCTCAAAGGCAGAGCTGAGGTAAGAGAGCAGGGCAGGGTGTGCATATGTGCACTCCTGGTGTTCTAAATAAGCTGTGCAGGCAGTTGATGGGTACACTGTCACCCTGGGATAACACGATGGGGGGGGGGGGAGAGGAGGAGAAATAATTGTATTAGGGCCTTGAGCCTGAAAATAAAGTGAAATGGAAAGGGGTGGGGTCCCAATGAACACAATGCAAATTTCTCTTGATTGGGCCTCAGTACATCTGATATCAATCAGTGTACCATGTGCCTGGGAGATGGAGCATTGTGTCTCTGTTTCAGCACTCACCGCACAAAACTACTGTTGGGTTTCTTTCTTTTTTTAACTAAAGAGTACTCCCCCCCCCTTTGACTTTGCTGGAATGTCTGTGGCTGCACTCCCCTGCCATGAGTCTACAAATATTATTTACTCCTAACATTAAACTTGGGCCAATGCTGCTTAGGCTACTGTTGTATGAATTGCTAACAGGAGTGAGTTAAATGCAATGCATATTTAAGAACACAAGGGGGAGTTGAGGAAAAGAAAGGAGAACAAGAATAAGGCCTGGTCTACACTAACCCCCCCACTTCGGACTAAGGTACGCAAATTCAGCTACATTAATAACGTAGCTGAATTCGAAGTACCTTAGTCTGAAGTTACCGCGGTCCAGACGCGGCAGGAAGGCTCCCCCGTCGATGCTGCGTACTCCGCTCGCCGAGCTGGAGTACCAGCGTCGACGGCGAGCACTTCCGGGATCGATCCGGGGCACTTCCGGGATCGATTTATCGCGTCTTAACCTGACGCGATAAATCGAACTCAGAAAACCGATTGCTTACATCCGGACCCGGATGTAAGTGAAGACATACCCTAAGTGTTGCCAGCAGGGTCGGTGCAAGGAAGTTTCGCACTCTAGGCGAAACTTCCACCTTGCGCCAACCCCCCCCCCGCCCTGCAGCAACTCCCCGCCCCCCCCCCCCCCCGAGCAGCCCCCCCCCCGGGCAGCCTTGTGGCAGCTCTCCACCCCAGCTCACCTCTGCTCCGCCTCCTCCCCGAGCACGCCGCCCCCGCTCTAATTCTCCTCCCCTCCCCTCCCCTCCCAGGCTTGCGGCGCCAAACAGCTGATTGGTGCTGCAAGCCTGGGAGGCGGGAGAAGTGGAGCGGCGACCGCACGCTCGGGGAGGGGGCGTAGGAACACTGTAAAAAAAAAATTGGGGGCACTGCTTTTTGGTGCCCCCAAATCTTGGCGCCCTAGGCAACCGCCTAGTTTGCCTTAATGGGAGCACCGGCCCTGATTGCCAGCTGTTCTGAATTTAGCCTGAGTGTCGTGATATTTGGTGTTTCTCTTAAAGCCCCAGCTCCAGGAGGCATGTGATCAGATGAGAATCTCAGCTTTTATTTTTAAAAAGGAAATGTCTAGCCCTAAGGATTGCAGGGAAAAACTTAGTTTGTGACTCCAGTGTAACCTAAATGCTCAGAAAGCAGAAGGAAAATAAGAACCCAACTTAAAAAATAACTTTTCTTTCTTAAAGCTAATCTCATGATTTTTTTGGAGGGAGGGGTGCTGCTAACTTTTTTGAACTCGGGGTTGGTAATACTGCTTTTTTTTTTTTTTTTTTCATTCAACCCAGCATTAAAAATCCTTCAGAAATCTTCCTGCTTGTTTCAGCCAAAATACAGCTGTCTAGCCACAGCACCAAGGATCTTCCAACACCAGCGCATCACCCCTACCTCCCTCTCCCTTCCCACTTACGAGAAGTTGACACGGGAGGGACAAATCATTGTTGTCCTAGGGCTCCAAGCAGTTCAGCTGACACAAAAGAGTTGAGGTTGTGTAAGGCCTCCCTAAGCAGGACTATGCCCAGTGCAGAAAGCTCCTACATAAGGCAGCAGCCCCTGGAACAGGGGGCATTTTGAAGTGGACTGAGGGCTGGATGTCGGGGAGCTGAAGAGGGAAAGGGGCAGGAGGAGTGTGGCCAGGGCACACTTTGCACCTGGGTTATTCTGTGCCCAAGTAAAGCTCTGTTGAGGTCACTGAAGTAGGGGCTCAAGTCAGGGCAGCTTTCGAAGTTGTCCTAGTCTGTACTGAGAGCTAAAGCAGCCCCAGATCCCCTAAATAGAGGAGGCAGCTTGTGCCTCCTCCTATGTCCCCATGCTGGTGCATGAATTTGCCTTTCAACTGAAGCTAGTCAGAAAGTGTTAGTCAAAACAGTTTTCAGTTGGAAAGTGACATTTTGATGAAATCATCTAATTTCCATGAAATTATAGTTATAAAACAAACAGGGAAAACATCCAATTTCAACCCTTCTGGAAGGTAATGTTTTTTGATTTTTTCATTTAGAAATTTACTTTATTTAAAAAAGTCTTAATGAAACATTTCAATTGACCTAAAATGAAATGTTTTCAGAATTTCACTTAGTGAAAATTTTGAAGTTTTGACTTTTTTTTGGTCCTGATTTTGAGATGACTTGAGATTGCAAAACTTTTTGTGGGGTGGACAACTTGTTTTCTGACTAGTTCCACTTTCAAGTGTGTCTTACTTGTTAATGAGTAGGAGACTACAGTTTTAATAGTTCAGCTCTTCCCATTAGAAACAGCTAAATAAACATTTATGGAAACAAACACCTGAAAGCCAGGAAGCCAAACCACTGTTTTAAACACCCATACGCCCTGAAGCATATAAAATCCAGAATTTAGTCTTGCTGTTCAGCCTCTCTCTTCATTTGTCAACCCAAATTTTTTTATAAATCTGAAAAAGGTTATGGTTCATTTCAAGAGGTAGGCAAAGGTTTGAGTCAGTTTGACTTGATCCAAAGCGGAATTTTATCCTTTCCTAGTCTCAGCTGCTCCTGCTGCCTGAATTCTATTGGGAGGCACTTAACTTTCCCCAAGAAAAGTGAGCTGTTATTCTTCTAACATTCTAAGATACTCTGTAACTTGAAGTCTTTAAACCATGATTTGAGGACTTCGGTAATTCAGTTAGAGGTTAGGGGTCTTTTATAGGAGTGGATGGGTGAGGTTCTGTGGCCTGCAACGTGCAGGAGCTCAGACTAGATGATCCCTTCTGGCCTTAAAGTATATGAGATACAAGGAATGATTATTAAAAACCAGTTGGCTCATGACTGAAAATAGCCTAGTTCTCTGCATAAATGGAGAGTAATTTGCCATCTGTAGTATAAATGTTGTATGTGCACATATCCACACACAGACAGAAGCTTCATTCCAGCATCACACACAGATGCAAAGTTCTACTGAGGCCCTCCAGCAAGTCCATCTAGATGTACATGTGGAAGCACTAGCGTAAACAACTGTATAGCACCTGGCATTCCTTAGCTAATCACTGCTTTGCCCTGACTTCTCCCCCTTCCCTCCCCCGTGAAGAGCAGGGGAGGAATCTCTCCGCTTGATCCTCAACACTACTTCTGCCAGCAGGGCAGGACTTTGGGGCATAGGTGGAGCTTTGTCAGGCCCCAGCCATGGATGGCCTGCATGCATTGTCAATTATCAAATTGCAGTCAGAAGATGAATAGCGTGGTTGGGGTCAAGCCAGGTCAGAATACCAGGAGTCAGGGTCAGGCACCAGGTTACAGATAGCAGGCAAATAGCAGAGTTGGGGACAAACCAGGATCAGAAGCCAAAGTCCAAGGTGCACAGCAAGGTAAGATCTGGAGCAGAAGCAAGCAGGCCATCTGTATCATTGGTCAGACAGCTCCTTATGCTGGCTTCCTGGTTTATATATCAGCATGAGCCAATCAGTGGGCTATGAGGGGCCGCCACTCAGGCTCTGCTGGTTGGTACTTTCTGTAATGCCTAGCGTCGCAGGGTTCTCTAGCGATAACCCAGTCTAAGCTTCCAATGGTGATACAGAAGCATCAGCGCCCCCATGATCTCAGGTGTTAGTCCCACAGGTTCTTACAAGCTTAACTTTCCTTCCCCCATAAGAAAAGTTTCTGCTGAATTTATGCTTTGATCTTTTTTAAATGACATTTCCAGTCCTCCTGACAGAGGAGAAACCCTTCCAAACATGGCCTTCTGTAGCACAGTCTGAGTCTGCAGAGAGTGCCTGAGGCGATATATCAGAGCAAGAACCATCCATCATCACAATAGGTATTCACTCGGAAGTCTAATGATAACATTGATAACTATTTCACTGCTGATGATTTTAGCCAAACCATCCAGTTAATGTGCTTCTCCCTTTTTGCTGGATGCAGCATTAGATACTGGAGACGAAAAAGCGGCTTTTGCGGTTCAAAAGAGTGCACTGCTTTAACAGTGCTGCCCTTCTTTTCCCTGGCTCACAGTTCTTGGGTCCACCTTCCTAGGGAGGTACCTTTCCATTGCCCAGAAGAGGATGGGTGGACAGAAATAAGCCATAATTGGGCATCATCCCCTCTTGCCCCAGAAAAGTAGATGGAAAGCATGGCCCAATCCCCTTCTTGCCCTCAGCCTGCTCAGATTCCCACTATTGCTTGGGGCGACAGCTGGTCAATATTTTTTCATTGGCACATCTTTTTTGGAAGAGAAATGGCTTTCTGACCAAGAAAATCAGAAATGGCTGAAAGCAGAAAACAAATGGCTGAAAGCAGAAAACATGAATAATCAAAAGCTGGTGGGGTTTTTTTGTTTTATTTATTTGGGCTTTTTAGTGAAAATTCTTCTTTGGGGACATTCTTTTGGGGGGGGGGGGGAAATCCAAAATTTCAAAAAATTTCTGGCAAAAAATAATTGGCATTTTCTGGCCAGGTCCACTTGGCACCCTATTATGATTGGGTCAGGATGCCAAGAAAATGTACAGGTAACTGGTGTTGAAGATAGACATCTGATGGGTAGCTACAACTTTCTGAATTATGGGGCTGTGTTGGAACACCCCTTCTTGGGGTGGTGTAGGGGTCCTTTTCAAGCAGTTGCAGGTGATTGGCTACCTAGTGCTTTGTCTCACTGCTACTCAAACTACAATACAGGCCCAGTTCAGCCCTGGTGTAAATGGATGTGAATCCCATTGACTCCAATAACTGCACCAGGGCTGAATGTATCCCTGAATTTTATACTTATAGTGAGAACTGTGTGACATTTAGGTGTGCATGCAGCACATGCATTTGCCCCCTTTCCTTCCCCCTCCCCCCCTTCTCTTCTGTCACCCCGAAGGACTGATGCTGAAGAGCAGTGTTTCTCAAACTGGGGTCGCCGCTTGTGTAGGGAAAGCCCCTGGTGGGCTGGGCCAGTTTGTTTACCTGCCCTGTCCGCAGGTCTGGCCGATCACGGCTCCCACTGGCCGCGGTTCACTGCTCTGGGCCAATGGGAGCTGCTGGAAGCAGCGCGAGCTGAGGGACGTACTGGCTGCTGCTTCCAGCAGCTCCCATTGGCCTGCAGCGGTGAACTGTGGCCAGTGGGAGCCGCGATTGGCCATACCTGCGGACGGGGCAGGTAAACAGCCCGGCCCACCAGGGGCTTTCCCTACACAAGCGGCAACCCCAGTTTGAGAAACACTGCTTTAAGCAAACCCTCTTGAAGTACGCCCTTCATTCTCTAACAAGGGCCCCCTGCTCTCACTACACTGTCAAATAAATGCTAAAACACCAGATCTGAATATGGTGATGCAGCTACAGGTAGGTGGTGGGTCTTGCACCCAGGGATATGTGGGATCATCAGTCAGTATAACCTAAGTCAGCAAAAGAGACGCAAACTGGGATGTGCCACCTGGCGAGCAGAAGGTATGGCACTGTCTATGGTGAAAACTTTTGTGGCACAGGGCACACCCTGGGCTAGATCATGTGTTATTGGTTTCTATGCAAGTCACACACTTCTGGCATCCAGGACCATTGACTGAGACATCTGTTCCTTTACAACCAAGAAGAGTAGCCAAGCTGTCCCTTATTATCCCCAAACTCAGTAGAGCTATGTTGGACTACATACACTATCATACTGCCATCAGGCCAAGTGGCTACACTGTGCCACTACACCCTGGAAAGATGAAACAGGCCTGGATAAACCCTATTCCACTTTAAAGGCTCCTTTTGTGGCTGCCTGTGAGGAATCATGAAGTAATGTGAGATTCTTGCTGTAGCTCATTGGCTTGTCAGTACTTGAAATACTCCTCTACCGAGAGGTGTGCGCAGGAATTTAAATTTGACTGCTTTTGGAGGGGCACATTAAACCATATCAACACATGCACATACATCATAAGCAGAAAAATAAACAGCACCATTTCAACAAATATCCATGCTGTTTTTCTTCCCATTCTAGCACTACAGCTGAACTCTACTGTTAATCCACCGTGAATACATAATAGGGGGAACATGTGCAAACGAGTATTTGCATATCTATAAACCTCACATTATAGGGGTACGTGTATGAGCTGAGTTTGTGCGTGCTCATAACTGCATGTTATGAAGAAATAAGTTTTACTTCAGTTTGTGAGTGCCAGTGATAGAAAGCATAAAATGCAGTGAACTGATCCTCAGAAATACATATATTTTCTGATTAATACTGGGGCCAGGCATGCCCATGCCTGCCCCTCTTGTGCACGCCCCTGCCTCTACCTCAAAGCTGTTTCACACCAGTAGTTTTATAATGTGCAAACGTGATAGCCACCGTCTTAGTGGATACACCAAGAATTGAACCAGAGACCTCAAGAGCTAAAGCATGAGCTGCTACAGCTTGAGCTAAAAAACCAGCTCTCACTAACTATGGCTAAAACAGACTCATAGGGTACGTCTTCACTTACATCCGGGTCCGGATGTAAGCAATCGGTTTTCTGAGTTCGATTTATCGCGTCGATCCCGGATCGATCCCGGAAGTGCCCCGGATCGATCCCGGAAGTGCTCGCCGTCGACGCTGGTACTCCAGCTCGGCGAGCGGAGTACGCAGCATCGACGGGGGAGCCTTCCTGCCGTTATTAACGTAGCTGAATTTGCGTACCTTAGTCCGAAGTGGGGGGGTTAGTGTAGACCAGGCCATAGCCTCAGTGAATCAGGCATAGACAGTAGAAACTTCTAACACACACACCTGCCAGAGGTCACACATAAAAAAGCCCCTTTATAGTTGGAATATTTAAAGGGCAGCCTAAGGCAGTTAGGCCCACAGCTCCATTGAATTTTGTGTCTAACTCCCTTAGCCTCAGCTGGATTTGTAGCCTGCCTTCCTAACCAGGCCACTGACACACAGAAAGTACAGGGTATTCTCAAGGCCTTTTCTGAACCACCTCCCCAGCCTGGCAGAGCTCCCTTGGAAACACTGTGCCACCCAGCTGGGTAGAGATAGTTCAAGAAAAGAAAATGACATGCAGTAGCTCAGTAAAGAAGAGAAAGGGCTTAGTTTTCAGAGCATCCGCAAGCCCAGCAGAAGTCAACGGGAGCTGCAGGATCTCAGCACCTTTGGAAATGAGGCCCCAAGTGTCTGGCCCTTCAGGGATTAGTATTTGTGCAACCCAAACTTCTAGGTGATGACAGGATGCTAGAGAGACATAATGCACGGTTGTTTTATCTCTCCAGACATCTACCCTATTGTAAATTCAGCACTAGTGGCCAGTCACATGGCAACTTATTTTGGAGCCTTGGGCTGGAAGGTTAAGCCCTGACTTCTGCTTCAGGTCTGTTCCTATTCAGCCTCTTCAGCAGTGTTTCTCAAACTGGGGTCGCTGTTTGTGTAGGGAAAGCCACTGGGGGCCGGGCCGGTTTGTTTACCCGCCCCGTCCGCAGGTCCGGCTGATCACGGCTCCCACTGGCCACGGTTCACTACTGCTGGCCAGTGGGAGCTGCTGCAAGCAGCGGCCAGTACGTCCCTTGGCCCGAGCTGCTTCCAGCAGCTCCCATTGGCCCGGAGCAGCAAACTGCGGCCAGTGGGAGCCGCGATCTGCCGGACCTGCAGACGGGGCAGGTAAACAAACCGGCCCGGCCCGCCAGGGGCTTTCCCTACACAAGCGGCGACCCCAGTTTGAGAAACACTGGCTTAAAGGCCCTGCTCGCTGCACTGAAAATGGATCTCAGAGCTGTGGTAAGGGGCAAAGCAAGTCCTATGCCACCTAACAAACAACGATCACGTACACGGAATATATTTTGCCAAGCAAACTACACCTTTTGTGTCACTAAAATGTAATCCACATTGACAAATTTTCCATGCCAACAAACACTCCTTGGTGTTAAGCTACCACTCCAGCTGGTTATAAAAACTTGCATCTTGTGTGTGGGGAGGTCCAGCCCCAGCGATTGTAGAGCTGAACACCAAATCCAAGTGAACTGTCTTTTGTTTAGTTAAAGGTCCCAATCCTGTGAGGTGCTGAGTGCTGCGGGCGGGGTGCTTGGTACCTGGAATTCTTGCTGATTTTTACTGGGCGTTGTGTGATCAGCATCTCACAGGATTATGCCCAAAAACTGTGTGAGGAGGGGATGGTGTGAGTTACTTCAGATGTTTTAGAAAATAGAAACATAAAATGGACATCTCGGAATGCTTCCCCCCACTGGGGTCCAGATTCTGTTCTGCCTGTGGTTTCAACCTAGCCTGCTGGCCACAAAACCAAATCCTGCTCACTAGGATAGAAGGAGAGGGAAAGCACCCTTGCTGTGGATCTGTGCAGGCTGGCACTTACTGGGGTGGAGAGGGAGCAAAGGGGATGTTTGCCCATCCATACAACCTTCAAAAGGCCCCAAATTATTGTCAGAGGGGCCAAAATATAAACAATATGTACAGTCTTCTTCCTTTATATAAATTATAAATCACATCAAAATTCTGACACAGTAGCCGCATTCTATATCTTTAAACTCTTAAAATCCAAGATTTTCCAGGATTTTCCCCTGGACTGCTGGAAGGTTGTTTGTTTTTTAAATAGCGACATCTCGGGACCCAGGATACCTCCTTGCCCCCTAACAATGGGACCCCAGAACTGGCCCTATAGATCTATATGTCCAGTGCAAATATCAGTATTGGTGCCATTCTAGAGTCTGAGTGTGATTTTTTTTTTCCTGCTGCTCATTTGCTAATGAGAGTGAAATGCAAATCCCTGAAGACTTCTGTCTCTGCAAAATATTCAGAGGAGCATGAAGACAAATGTGTGTGCAGGGGTGGGTGGAAATCTACAAACAGATTCAAGTGTTTTACCTACTGTTATCCTTTTGTCTGCAGTTTATAGGCTACAATCCACCTATACTGAACTCTTTACATCAATAACCAACTCACCATAACTTTTCTTAACCCTGCCTCCCACTAATCCTGAGAGTTATGGTGTAAAATAGCACGTCAGGTATTCATATTTGAGTTCTACATCCAAAGTAATCAATTGTGCAGCTCCATCAAACTCAATGGATGCTCCTTGTAGATCAGTCTACCCTATTGATCTCAGTGTAATTGCACCAGAGCAGGATTTAGCCCATACTGTGGTTCTCGGTGCAGCAACAACCCTGCCCCTTTTTATATGGTGTGATGATTCCAGTCCAAACACTGTCAGTTTTCTGGAAATGGCAAGTGAGACACTTGTTGCCATGGTGATCCTTAATAGTTCTGACTCAGATGTAGTGTTGCCATGGAAACAGTATCCGAAGCCCTTGGGAGGTGGTGCAGGGTTGTTGGTTTTTTTTCCGAGTGGCAGAAAAAGGCTCTGAAGGCCCATTTTACCAGCTCCTTGCTGCAGTGCAGTGACGAAGCTTTCAAGGCTGTTTCATTATTCTCTGGATAAAAGATGGTCCTGATCCTGCAATAAAGAAACAGATCCAGTACTCTGCAGGGTAAATACATTTCTGTACATCATAATCACAGACACATAATCTGTACATTAATGCATTCCCTGCCTCAGGCCTTAATGGCTCATCAGATAAACGATCTATATTTATTTGTACAAAAGAGCAGTAACACTTCATCCAAGGGAGAAGCCAGCTCCTTTTCTCTTGGAGCTTAAGAACAGGCCGATGTGGGTATGTAATTTTTGAGGGACAGAGTTTTTGTGTGTGTGTGTGTGTGTGTGTGTGTGAGAGAGAGAGAGAGAGAGAGAGAGAGAGAGTGTGTTTGTCTTTGTGTGTGAATTAATATGTGTGAAAGATGATACGCAAGAATTTGTGTTTGAGAGATTGTGTGAGAAAGCATGTGTCTGTCTGCTGAAGTGTGTGTGAGCAAGAGAGAGAGTTTGTGATTGTGTATGGGAATAAGGAGAAAAGGGCCGTGTCATGCAGTGGCTCTCATGAGCGCATGCTTTCTATCCTATCCTCATTGGATGGTACAATGGGAACTGTTAGCACAATGAATTCCTGAAAAGTACAGTGGTATCTAGGGGTGTGACAAGGAAATGGGGGTGATTTGCTATTCCCAAACATAGCAGAAGTGTCTTCAACAACACTAAGTGATAAGGCCAAAATCTTCCTAGCATAATTCTAGGGCAGGGAGTGGAGATGTGTCTTCACGTAGACCCTCTTGGTACCCCCCATCTTAATCAAAGAGCCCTTGCTGCGTCCTGCCAGCTGAAGAGAGCTGGGCATGACTTCTGCTGGAACCCTTCAATGCCATTCTACAGTCAGCCAAGTGGGGGTCACTAAAAAGGTGTATCACACTGTCCTCCTCCCAGGCGTTTAGCACCCTCCCGTCACATTATTCCTAGCCTGGCAATTTGATTTTCCTAGCCATTGTCTTGAGATATTAGGGCATGGTGTTATACAGCCGATCAATTTATGTGCGTTGAGGGAGGACCCAGTGAATGTCCAGAAGAACAAAGGAGGTGAGATTGTTGTAGTCATAGCTTTCTGCATAAGAGATCTAGCTGTTGCAAAGTTGTGGAAGAAGAAGCTAAAGGGTTTGGCCACAGTCTGGATGTGGGAGGTGTCAAGCATGACTCCCATGTTTCAGGCCTGGCTGATAAGGAGTATGGAGACTTTAACAGCAGTGGAAGATACAGCTAGTGGAGAGGATTTTGGAGGAAAACTTTGAGTTTGGATTGGGCTACGTTGAACTAGAGATGGCAAACAATCCCAGAGGAAATGTCAGAGATAGGGATATAAGAATGAAACTCAGGACCAGATTGTGATGGTGCCCCCCATAAGGCTTTATGGAATATGCTTATGAATATGCTTATGAATGACATAACTAGAATATGTTTTATGCTACATATGCCATGTAACATATCTCTGTAAAGGTTATGATCTACTGAATCTATTAATCCTATTTCTATGCATGTATCGTTTTTGTACTTGAAGTTAGGAATATTGGCTGTATATTTGCTTGATTTTAACTAGCCTAGTAGAGCATTTGGTCAGCTTCTTGAGAAAAGTGCAAATTAAGTGCCCAAACAAAAACCACTTAAGCCAACAATGAACTTGAAGATGCCAATCCACATCTGAGTTTTCACAGGAATGTGGCTTGGCTGGTAAAAACTGAGTCATGCATGGACATGTGGCTTGCCCATGTGACTCCAAAACTCCATCTTGGAGCTGGACTTTGCATAGGAGTGAGGAGGAGGTCTCCACCCACAAGAGAAAGTCTATTTAAACCCCTGGGAGATCCCTCCATTTTGTCTACAGCTGTCTAAAGAGATAGCCTCTCTACCCCCAAGCATACCTGAAAGAGACTGGAACAAAAGACAGTAACTTCAGGGTGTGTGAGTGATTGCTGGATCCAGACTAGAAGGAGGCTAGTATGTAAAAGGAAGCTTACTGGAACTGGTGAGGTTTTTATCTGTACTCAGTTGTATTACTGTATTAGGCTTAGATTTGCGTGTTTTATTTTATTTCACATGGTAATTCACTTTGTTCTGTCTGTTACTACTTGGAACCACTTAAATCCCACTTTCCGTATTTAATAAAATCACTTTTTACTTATTAATAAACCCAGGGTATGCATTAATGCCGGGGGGGGGGGGGAAACAGCTGTGCATATCTCTTTATCAGTGTTATAAAGGGCGAACAATTTATGAGTTTGCCCTGTATAAGCTTTATACAGGATAAAATGGATTTATTTGGGGTTTGGACCCCATTGGGAGTTGGGCATCTGAGTGTTAAAGACAGGAACACTTCTGTAAGTTGCTTTCAGTTAAGTCTGCAGCTTTGGGGCCCGTGATTCAGACCCTGGGTCTGTGTTGGAGCAGACAGGCGTGTCTGGCTCAGCAAGACAGGGTGCTGGAGTCCCGAGCTGGCAGGGAAGGCAGGGACAGAAGTAGTCTTGGCACATCAGTTGGCAGATCCCAAGGGGGTTTCTGTGATCCAACCCGTCACACAGATTCCGAGTGATGATGTATATTTGAGTTGTTAGCATAGAAGTGATAGTTAAACATGTGTGAGTGAATGAACATCACTCAGGGATAAAGTCTAGAGGAAAAAGAGGAGGGAATCAAGGACAGAACGCCGAGGGACTCTACAGACACACTGTCAAGATGGGAGTGATCAACAGTATCAAAGGTAACAGAGAGACAAGAGGATGAAGAGGGAGGCCTTCCGATTTAGCCAGGAAATGTTCATTTCAGACTTTGGTGAGAGCAGTTTCTGAGAGTGGAAAGGGTGGAAGCTGGATTGGAAGGAATCCAGGAATTACTTTGGGATGAGGAAATTAGTACAGCATGTTCAAAGAGTTTGGAAGCATGGGGGAGGAAGGAGACAGGAAGGGAGTTGGAGAGACAGAGTCAAATGAAAATTTTAAAGATGGCGGGGGGTGGGGAATATGACAACATGCTTGTGTGCAGAAGGAAATACATCGCTGATGTGAACCCAATGAAATCACTAGTGTTGAATTTGGCTCTGTATGTTCATTGCACACGACTGGATTAAAATGAAGGGATTAATTGTTTTTCATTAAGTGGTAGTACTGGAATTCTCTGATCTCTCTGTTCCCCATTTAAAATAATAATCGAACATTTTCAAATATTTTATTCACTTTCCCACCTCTCCAGTGGAAAATGCAGTCTCTCCTCAGTGTCCCCAACACTTCTACAGCACTGGAGAGATATGAGAGCTGCAGTGCTGGTGTCATGATGGATTGCATTATGTCCAACCCTTACAGACATGATGACTGAAATACTCCTAGTCCTAGCTTTGGACTCATGTGTGCTAGAGCTGGGCCCTGGCTATGAAGCTAGGATCCCATTCAGAACTTCCCCAAAGTTGCTGGGCAGTACAGAGAGGGGGGTTGGTTTGATCTCATGAAATCTGAGCTCCTTGAATCCCTTCTGGCTGCTTCATCCTTAGTTCCTTCCTAAACAAATGAGATGCACATGGTACATTTTGGTTCAGAATTCCCTTCATTTCACTGGTGCTTTTGAAGAAATGGACAAAGTGAAAGAATACAAAGGGTGGCAGGGATATTTGAAGGATCCATTCATCCCAGAAGAAAAGCCTAGAAATAAATACCTCGACATTTTAATTCTTATTTTGGCATGATCAATCTTTCTCTCCATTACACTCTTCTCTCTGGTCCTGATTCTCCATTGCCTTGTGCAGTGCTTTAGACCAGTGCGAAGTGGGTGTAAGCTATAATGGGAGCATTTTACACACCCTTTGCTCTGAATTTGCACAGAATGCAGGGCCATGAAGAGTATTTATATTCTGCTTCTAACCATAGTATCTACCTCTCCTCTTTCCCTCTGTGTTTGCATCTAGGTGAAGTGAGGAAGCCACTGTGGCTGCCTTGATGGTCAGTGCCTTTGATTATCTTTGGGATGGCTCAGTGCCTCCTTCAGGGTAATGCTGTTTCTAACATTGCTGCAACCGCACGGAGAACCAGGCCTATGCAATCATAGTTGTACCACTGTATTCTGGGACTCCAGCAAGAAGCAGGGGCATTGGGACTATTTCCAGACACAAGCCTCTGCATTGTGGGAGCGGGTTAGGAGACGAGCATCTTTGATACTTGTGGCTTCCTGTCTACATTGGGGAGAAATGTGTTGTATATCCTGATCTGAGCTGAAGTCTTTGTTCCAAGGATTGAAATCAGCTGGGATAACCTATGTTTGTAAAATGGCCAGGCGAGTGGGGGGTGGGGCACAAAGAAGGATGGTCCAGACAGTGACTAGAGAGCTTGCCTGGGACTTGGGAGACCTGTGTTCAGTTGTCAGCTCTGCTACAGGCTTCCTATATGATCTTGATCAAGTCACTTAGCCCTTGTCTACACTACTGCTTACTTCAGTATAGTTTATGTTGCTCAGGGGTGTGAATAATCCACACCCCTGAGCGACGTAAGTTACACTGACCTAAGTGTTGGTGTGGACAATGCTATGTTGGCGGGAGAGCTTCTTCTGTCAATATAGCTACTGTCTCTCATGGGAGGCGAAGTAATTATGCCGACAGGAGAATTCTCTCCTGTCTGCTTAGAGCATCTTCACCAGAAGCGCTACAGCGGTGCAACTGCATCAGTGTATCTGTGCTGCTGTAGTGCTTCTAGAGTAGACATAGCCTTAGTTTATCTGTATCTCAGTTCCCTATCTGTCAAATGTAGATAATAGCTCTATTCTGCCTCATGGGCTGTTGTGAGGATAAATACATTAGAGACTGTGAGGTGCTCAGCTACTATGATAATGGTAGTACCTCATATAGACAGAGAGAGACAAGGTGGGTGAGGTCATATTTTTTTTATTAGACCAACTTCTGTTGGTGAGAGAGACAAGATTATGAGCTACACAGATTTCTCCTTCAAGTCTGGGCTGACTATTTGTGTCTTGACTTGATGTGCCTCTCACCTCTCTATTAGATTTTAAAGATACTGCCAATATAGAAACCATATATATATATACACACACACACACGATTAAATTCCATGTGTGTGTTACATTTGCTTTTGTTCAGACCATTGACACATATAGTCTGATATCCTGCCTTCTTTAGTGACCGGTTGTGATGTTGCACTCTATATGATTTTATGAAAGTATGCTGATGAGTTTGAATATAATGTAACTGGAATATGCTTCATGCAAAAGGTCTCTTGTAAGATATCGTTACAAATCTTATAATCTACTGAGTGTGGTCATCCTATTTGTCTAAATGTATCACTCTTGTATCTGAAACTAGAAATATGAAATATAACTCTGAGGGACTATTGTAATTATGCAAAGTGTGAGCCATTAATGGTGGTTTGGAATCTTGATGGCTCCCATTAACCAGGACAATTGACTGTAGATGGCTCTGTTTTACTTGTAAGTCTTCCTGTACACGTGTGTGCTGGCAAGTGGGTAATGAAGTGTTACAGTGACATGTGATCATGTCACCTGAACTGGAATCGATCTTTAACCTGGTGCTTCTCCATTGAAAAGGAGGGGTGGGAACCCAGAGGGGGACAAAAGATTCCCTCCTTATGCCAAAGATATATAAGTGGGTGGAACAGAACAAAGAGGGCTGCGGCCATCATGAGAAATCCCTTAGCTACCACCTGAACTGGAACAAGGGCTGTACCAGGGGAAAGGATTGTGCCCAGACTAGGAAGGCGTCCAGTCTGTGAAAGAAACGTATTGATACATCTCTGAGGGTGAGATTTTATTTGTATTCAGTTTTATTACTGTACTAGGCTTAGACTTGCATGTTTTATTTTATTTTGCTTGGTAATTCACTTTGTTCTGTCTGTTACTACTTGGAACCACTTAAATCCTACTTTCTGTATTTAATAAAATCACTTTTACTTATTAATAAACCCAGAGTATGCATTAATGCCGGGGGGGGGGGGGCAAACAGCTGTGCATATCTCTTTATCAGTGTTATAGAAGGCGAACAGTTTATGAGTTTACCCTGTATAAGCTTTATACAGGATAAAATGGATTTATTTGAGGTTTAGACCCCATTGGGAGTTGGGCATCTCTGTGTTAAAGACAGGAACACTTCTTAAGTTGCTTTCAGTTAAGTCTGCAGCTTTGGGGCATGTGGTTCAGACCCTGGGTCTGTGTTGGAGCAGACAGGCGTGTCTGGCTCAACAAGACTGGGTGCTGGAGTCCCAAGCTGGCAGGGAAAGCAGGGGCAGAAGTAGTCTTGGCACATCAGTTGGCAGTTCCCAAGGGGGTTTCTGTGATTCAACCCGTCACACTGGTAACTTGAATATCAGAGGAAGACAAAACAGGCTTAAAATGCACCTGGTCAGTTTTCTGATGCTGCAGGTAGTTGAAAAAATTATTTCAGACCTCTTTGCAACAACCACTTTGTGCCCTAAGATTTGAGTTTTGATTCCCCTTTATATTCACTGGCATAAGTGCAAATGTTACTATTGGTCATAACATTACCTGTACCCTTTCTAAATCTAGATATAGCATTTGTGAATGGGCTTCTGAAGCAAGGAATTCCACTGACTGATACCCAATGTGTGATGAATTTATGTGATTTTGTTTGCATTCCACTTGCCTTGGATAGTGTAACTAGACTGCGGATGGTGTAACTAATCTGTATTGGTCGGTTTTGCTTCTTCCTTACTATAATACTTTTCATTTATGTGGCTGCTTCCATCAGAAGGTCTCAAAGAGCTTTACAGATATTAAGCAAAGGCCTGTGATTTAGGTAGTAGTATGATCATCATTACCCTTCTACAGATGAGGATACCACAGCACAAGAGAGGTGAAGTGACTTGCCCAAGAGCCCACAGCAAGTCAGTGGCAGAACAGGGAGAGCTTCTTCCAGATTCCTTGTCCTGTGCCTGTGCCTTAACCTCAAAGCCATTCTTATAAATCCCTCCCCTTTATTTAAATAAAAAAGCCTATGTGATGGGATGTGTACCCCAATGGGTTAATGTGGACCTAAGAGGTCAGTCATGTTCCAGGGCTGCACCTGGAGGGCAGGAGCAGGCTGCTTAGCATAAAGAGAGGAATTTTGTAGCAGAAGGGGACACAGATGGAGAGTCTGCAGTCTCTCTCTCTGGGAGCAGAGGGGGCAGTGAGGAACGGGCATGGGGGGAAGAGTTAGGCCTGGCCCTGAGAGAAGGATCAGCCTAGAGAAGTTGTGGGGAAGAAGCCCAGGGAAATAGCAGCAAGGGGTGGGACTGTGCAAACCTTAGCTACCGGTGACAGGGTAACTGGGCTGAACTCAGTGTAGAGGGAGGGCCTGGGTTCCCTTACCAGCCACTGGCAAAGTGTTATGAGCCCAGAGTCAGGGGCCAGAGACCTGACACAAAGTCTTGGAACTATTTGTTGGACTTTTGTTTATTGAACTTTATTACTTTGAAATGGGTGATCATTAATATCATGATCTGGCCTGAAGGCCGAGTTACAGAAGAGAGACTGTGACGTTGCACTCCATATGTTTTATGGAAATATGCTTATGAGTGTAAATATGATGTAACTGGAATATGCTTTATGCAAAAGGTCTCTTGTAAGGTATCATAACAAAGGTTATAACCTACTGAATATATTCCTCCTATTTGTATGCATGTATCATTCTTGTATCTGAAGAAAGACATATGAAGTATAACTCTAAGGTCCTATTGTAATTATGCAAAGTGTGGGCCATTAATGGTGGTTTAGTATGTTGATGGCTCCCATTGACCCAAACAATTGGTTGTAAATGGTTTATTTACCTGCAAACCTTCCTGTATATGTGTGGGCCAACCCAGGAAGAATGGAGACTAGGGGTCTTACAGTGACATGTGACCATGTCACATGATGCTGGAATCCATCTTAATCCTTGTACTTTTCCATTGATGAGGCAGGGACAGACAAAAGATTCCCGCCTTGTGCCAAAGCTATAAAAGGGGGTGGAGCAGGACAAAAGGTGCTGCCAGTCATGAGAAAACCCCTGCTTACCACCTGAGATGTCTGCTAGAACTAACAAGAACTGTACCAGGGGAAAGGATTGGGTCCAGACTAGGAAGGAGTCCAGTCTGTAAAAGAAGCTTATTGGAACATCTCTGAGGGTGAGATATTACCTATAATCAGTTTCTTAATGTATTAGGCTTAGACTTGCATGTTTTGTTTTATTTTGCTTTGTGACTTACTTTGTTCTGGCTGTTATTACTTGAAACCACTTAAATCCTACTTTTTATACTTTAATACAATCACTTTTGTTTATTAATAAACCCAGAGTACATGATTAATACCTGGGGGAGCACACAGCTGTGCATATCTCTCTATCAGTAATATAGAGGGCAAGCAATTTATGAATTTACCCTGTATAAGCTTTATACAGGGTAAAATGGATTTATTTGGGGTTTGGATCCCATTGGGAGCTGGGTGTCTGGGTGCTGGAGACAGGTAACCTGTTGAGCTGTTGTTAGTTAAAGTCTGCAGCTTTGGGGGTGTGGCCCAAACCCTGGGTCTGTGTTGCAGCAGGCTAGCATGTCTGGCTCAACAAGGCAGGGTTCTGGAGTCCCAAGCTGGTAGATAAAACAGGCTCAGAGGTAATTTAAGCACATCAGGTGACAGTCCCAAGAGGATCTCTGTGACCGAACCCGTCACAGAGACCACTGCAGCAATGGAGTGATTGTCAGCAAGGGGTGCTGGAGTGAAAGCCAGCCACCATGCCATGTCTGGCCATGAGGAGGCGCTCCTGTGGTGTGACCCCCCCTCCCCTTTACAGCCTAACACTTGAACCTGCCCCTTTAAGAACCAGTGCTGTAGCATAAGCAGGGCTGAGAGCCAAATTGTAGTGTTAGGTCAAAGCATGGGAGCTATGTTTTTTCCTGTGCTCCTTAGACAGGGATGCCCATGAGTTTAGAGTTTACCTTGATTTAGTGTCTCATCAGAAGCATGACATCCCCAGCAGTCATGTTGTGGCACTACTAAATGAAACGAGCCCAGTTTCCTCAGCTGGGACTTAAACCTCTGCCCTTAGAGGCCTGAGGGTGGGGGAGAGGGAAAGGGTGAGAGTGATAGATATTGACCCTCCTAGCATGCACACTAAATTAAATAATAGGCTTTATTTTAACCCATTTAAAACAGTTACAGATCTCTGTAGAATTGATGATTGTGAAGGTTACCGAGGTGCCAGCAGCTGCAGCATGAGCTTCCTCATTCCACATCCCCATTTCTCCACTGTCTAACATGCTGCAGGTGACCTTGGTGCGTAAGGCCAGCTGCTGTCTGAAGGAGCAGGAGAAATCATTTTCTCTGCCAGTTAATTGAATCCAGACCTTTCCTTCAAGTCATACTGGAAAAATGTTATCTTTCTCTAAAGACAGGGAAACCATTGCTCGCTAGGAACCGAGATGCTGAAATTCACTATCTTCCCTCTGCTAAAGACGTCAGACTAAGATTTGAACTCTGTCCATCCTTAAAACACAACTTGAGGCAAATCAGCAGAACTTCACTGATTTCAATGCTGATTTACACCAGGAGAGGAGCTGGTCCAATGATTGGCTTTACGTGACAAACTCTCAGGTTTATCTAACTCTTCCAGCTCTTCTCAAAACACCTGCCCAAATATTTAACCAGTAAGAAATATCGCTCATTGTATCAAACTGTTTCTCCGAGGGCATGTTGTGACAACTCAGCCTTCTCTCTGAGTCCACGCTCCTGGGCACATGGCTGAGAGTGTCATGTGCAGTACTCAGAGATAAACAGTTAAACTGCCTCACCAGGTGAGATATTTTGGCCCCGTCTAGTCATTCCTCGCTACCAGTGCACTTTGCTCCCTATGTGTATTTTCTAATTCACATAAAACAGGACTGGACAAAAATGGGGCTTCTACCACTTCCGTTGGGAGGCTCTTCCTTTGATCTCCCATCTCCAGGCCCAACTGGACTCAGTGACCTCCCTTCTGCATCAGAACTTCCTACCACTGAACCTTCTAGAGAGTGACCTCTTCCTCTTCCATCACTGTCCCCCTACACCCTGTTTAACTCAGCCCTTAATGCTACTTCCTGAGGCCAGAAATCTTGGGGTCACTTCTAGCCCTAAACTTCCTTTCTTCTTCTTCTTTGTCTTTAAGTCTCTGTTGCTTCCAGAACTGGTGATACTTACCCCTCACTATAATCCTGCTTCTGCTGAGATCTTTTTTCAGGCTGTTTACTTCGCTTCTTGACTATTGCATGTCCCTCTCTTACAGTCTTCCTAAATCCCCACTTTCTGTGAACTTCCTGGAGTCCAGGATGCTGACTCTTGTCTCGCTCCTGGAAGTGAGACCATATCCTCCCCATTCTCTGTCAGCTTCACTGACTTCTGAACTATCTCCAGCTCTGATTCAATATTGCCCTCTCTTGGTTTTAAAAACTCTCCATGTACCTGCCCTTCTGATGTATCCTGCTGTTCCTCCTGCCTGTTCCGTCCTTCTGATCTCCTCTCTTTCTTCTCCCCAAGACTTTCTGCAGCTTGTGGTGTCTCATTCACTTGTGCTGCCTTATCTATCTGGAGCTCTTTCTCTGTCTCCTTTTTGAATCCGTTATCCTTAAATCTCACCTTAACCTACAGGACAATGGCATATTCCCAGGTGCTTACACACTGTGGGGATTAAGCAGCTCCTACAGTTTAAGGGAGAGCTATATAAGGTAGGTCCAACTCAGAAACCTTGGCTGGAGTGAGCTCTGAGTAGTCTTGCTTCCCCCTATAGTGAGCCCCTCCTCCCCTGGCCTGCTTTTGTATTACCAGTTTCCAACTCCGCCTTCATGCCTAGAATCAGATTGATTTGTCCACACCTAGCATGTTGCACAACTGTTTGTATCAGTGCATTCTGGGACAACTGCCTCAGCATTTGGTGTCAGGGTCTGAGGATTATGGGTGTTTTTCCACATGGGACAATTTGGAATTTTCCACATTAATTTCCACACTTGTGTGTTTGCCACATGGTGTAGCGTACTCTGGGACATCCTCCAGCACAGACAGTTAGGAGTCAGGAGGACTGGTGAACTTACACGGACATGGTTAGGCAGTCCCTTCTTCTGCACCTCAGAAGAACCATGTTATTACACCCCAGTCACAGCTTGAAAAGCAGACCCCGGTGCTGTATATCAAAACACGGAGCATGAACATGGTTAGGAACTAGTTGTGCACATAGGCTAGATTCTCAGCTGGTGTAAATTGGCGTGGCTTCCCTGAAGTCAACAGAGCTGTGCCAGTTTACGCCAGCCAAGAATCTGGCCTCATGTGTTACCTATATTGTGTGTGGACCCAGTGTGTATGGAGTCAGCCATTTTACACCTTGGTTGCAAACCCAGTAGAAAACTATAGTGTGGATGGTCCCCTTGTTTCACCTTGTTGTTCTGCAATATCTCAAACTGCTCCTTTGACGCAGTCTCTCTCCACTGGGTGTGGTGGATAGCCTCTTCACATCCTCTGCGTCTGGTAGAACAAACCTCCTGCTCCTTCAGAAAGGGGAGGAATGGGGAAAGGACTTCCTGTTTCACCCGAAAGCACAAGACAAGGCTATTTGATTCCCCGGAGACTCTGTGATTGATGTGACTGGTGAGGGATTGACATGCCTGCTGATGTGGTAGAAGCATTTCACTCCAGCAGTCCTGGCCAAAAAAATGAAACACCTGTGACAAAAGGCTAAACTAGCTCACTCAGGGCATAAATGTCCTGGACCCAAGTTATCACTTGATGTGAGTTATGAAGCCCTGTTTTTCTCTGGGAAGATGAGTGTGATATTTCCTGACAAACCTGGTTCAGTGTGCTTTGTGTTCTGGTTTAATGCAGTGCAGGCTTTGCCTGTCTCTGCAGGGCTGTCACTGGGTGGTTTGTAACTCAGTATTAACCACAGACCAGGGAGAGTGAGGAGAGAGAGAGAGAGAGAGAGAGAGAGTCTGTGTGTACATAATACACAAAGCTGCTGGGATCAAGGCTTTCCTTGGGAAATGTTAGGTTTTCTTGTCAGTCTCACCAAAGCCATATTCACTGGACTTCGATCAGGGAACACAGCATTTCAGTGGCCACCTGTGGAAGCAGGAGGAAAGCTGTGCCATTTATCCAGCTATACAATGAGTTTAAGGTGCCTTGATTTTATTTTCTGGTGATGCACAATGCCTTTTTACTAGTACCAACCCTTAAATTTCAGGTTGTGTAGAAGTATGGAGGGGATTTCAGACACTCGCCATGGGAATCAATTAATAAGCTCTTTTCATCTGCAGATCCCACAACACTTTACAAAGGAAGGTTTCATTATCCCAATTATAAAGATGGGGAAACTGAGGCACAAAGAAGTAAAGTGGCCAAAGTCACCCAGGAAGTCAATGGAAGAGGTCTTCTGAATCCCAGTCTCCAGCTCTAGTGGCAGGACTATACTATTTCTTATGATCCTCTCTGCACTCTTCACACTTATTTAACTCCTTTCTCCTTCCACTCCCTGATTTGCTAATGATTTCCATCATTCAGTTTCCCTGCTGTTACCTCCTCTTCAACTTTCCAACTTAACTCAGCATTCAGCTGCCATTAACGTCTATCCTCCAACTTCCTTTGGTGTCCTGCCTCTCTCTTCTGCCACTTCCTTACTCTCCCCCATCCATGTTGTCCCAAAATGTTCTCCTTTCCTCCCCCCTCTTTCCTCTGTTTCATCCTTTTCATGTGTCCCTATTTCTCTCTGGTTCTGTCATCTCCTCCACAATCCTGGACAACTTCCCACTCTCTCAGGTATCCGCTCCAGCCATCTCCTAGCCTCAGCGCTGTCTAGCACGCCACCCCAAAGCAGTCCCCCCCATGCTCATCTTTTCCTCAACCCAAAAGCCTCCCACTCTCCTCTCCATTGCTCATGAGCCATCTGCATCTCCTGTCACATTTGCCTTGCTCAGCTTCTATTCCCTCAGTGGCAAATCCTTCCTTTTCCATCACCTCATCATAAACAACACTATGGCCATCTCCTCTTACTGACCCTGGCATTCCCTGTCCGGTCATCTCGTCTGGTTGGACTTGATCTGAATTCCACTGAAGTCAATGGAAAAACTCCCACTGACTTCAGCTGGCTTTGGATTGGGCACTTGCTTGTGAAAACAACCCTAGGATATCTCCTCTGTGATTTTTCCTATTGTTGTCTCTCCTAGCCAAGGTGGATACATACTCTCTCCTCTGAGCAATTCTCTTCTCTTGAACAGAGAATGATAGACTCCAGAGGGAGGAAAGATCCCATTTCTGATTCCTCACATTGCCTACCCCCTGTTGTCCATATAATAAATATTCTGTCCAGACCATTTCAAATGCCCCAAGTGAGAGAGCTTCCATCGTTTCCTTTGGTAAATGATTTCCACAGACTAATAAGCCTCCTGAGAATGAGATTTATACTGATACCCAGCCTAAACTTTGCCTTTCTCCATTTCATCTTTTGTCCCTCCTTTGCTATACTAAATAATTGCTCTCCGTCATTTGTGTTTACATCCATAAGGTTTTTATAGACTTGTCATTAGATTTGGGTGAATAACTGATTTCAGTCCAGTGACCAAGCCAATTTCTTTTTTAAATTTTTCACTTCTGTTCAACTCAAAATGAAATGTTTTAATTTTGAGTTTTTTTACCTTTCAAATAGAAATAAAATTGAAAACAGTAGCTTTGAATCAAAATATTGACATGCTTCATTCTGAAAACATCAAAAAATGCTTTGACTCTTATTGGAATATTTTTTTTCAGCTGAAGCAATCTCATTAATTCAATATAAATTTGTGAAATATTTCTGTAGACCTGTATATGCATTTTTCCAGTGGTTTTGTCTGAAAAACCTACTTGTAATTTCTCTTGTTGGTTGTCTCCTAATAAACCATAGAGATTAAGTATTTTTACTCTTCTCTGTAGCCACTTGATCATTTTTGTTGCTCTTCTTAAAACTTTCTTTCCATTTTTGTCAATATCTTCCTCGTTTCGAGGGATCCAGAACTGAATAAAATGTTTCATCTGCACCAGAACCATATATGGAGAGATGATTATTTTCCCCATGCCATGGCATGACACTTCAACTTGTACCTTTCCTCCCTGATCAGTAGTGATAAACTCTCTGCACTTTTCCACCTGGTGATGGGAAGGCCTTTGCACCACATCATAGGATTCAGTGGTCCCTGCATGGATTTCCTTAACTCAAAGGTAGAAAATCAGATTAATTGCCTTGTCTGGGAATGCTGAATTGTTGACCTTTTCACATTGCTTTCCGCTTCTGTGGTTATGTGTGTGGAGGGGAGGTTGGTGGTGATTGTTCAAGAGAACCTGAAAACAGACACGTGGGGAAAGGTTTGTTAAGGAAACCAGTAAGTGGGTCAGTAGTGTTCTAGAGAGATAGAAAACAAGCATTAAACCCAGAGCTTCATTGGCTAACGTTAGCACTGCTTTTTCAGCAGTTCTAATCAGAGCACATCCTTGCACTGCACAAAGAAGTGGATTTAGGGCTACTGCATTGGGATACATTCTGGCCACCTGTGATCTGTGACTGTAGATATGGAGAGATGAAATATCTCTCACCACTCAGACTGCAAATTAGCCTATTTAGCCATAGAGCTGGCTGCAACCTTCCCATTGTTTGTTTCTATGGGATATGTTTTCAATCCTGTTCCTACTGAAATTCCGATCTTGTTTGAGAGTCTTGTGTCTTTATAATAAATAGTTGTGTATGGTAAGGAAATAAAAGGCCAGATTCCCCAACTGCAGATGAGCAGCATTTAGTGCAGTTGAGGGGCAGGGTGCGGCACAAAGGACCCCTCTTTCTTTGACCCATGCTCATGGATCCCTCTAGGTGCCAGGCTAGTTCCCAAAATAATTTAAAACAGCCTGAAGGATGTGCCAGTCTTCACTGGCTGACAAGGGCTCAAAGGGGGTTGTTCCAGCAATGGTGGCTCAACCGGCATATGGGTGTCTTGACTCTGGCCACACACCCTTTTCCCTGGCAATGCTCTCTGAACTGGAATTGGCCAGCGGGGGAGTGAATCTACCTGCTTTTGGGCTGCTTGCTGCCAGTGTGCAATAGGCCTACAATGTTTAAGGAAAACCTTCTAAAGAGGTATGGCATAGTGGGTGTGACACTCGGAAGTCCTGGGTTCTGTACCTACTTCTCTCATTGTGTGTCTGTAGGCAGGCCAGTCTTAGGGGTGGGCGATCAGGGCAGCCCCGCTGGGTGCCAGCACTTGGGGGAGCCAAGTTACCTTTTTTGTTTTGCTTGTGCCTTTTCCGGGGGAGATGTTTGCTGAGATGTTTTCTTCCCTCTGTGACAACACACCTAGGGTTGGCTCTGCCTTTAGGCTTGTGGATAATGATGCCCTGCCCCCCTTTAGTGAAACACTTGGAGATATTGCGGTGGGGTATCTATCCTACACAAGTGGTGAAAGGGTTAATATGGGCCTGAGAGGCTAGTTAACCTGCCTGATTGCACCTGGTGGGTGGGCCAGGCCTAGTTAAGGGTGAAGCCCAGCGGGGGAGGAGCTGTGTGGTGGTATAAAAAGAGGAAATATGGCACAGAATGGGGCTGCAGGGAGAGAGGGAAGAACTCTTCAGTTGTTCTCTTGGTAGCAGAGTGGAGAGACTGGATTTCAATAAGAAGGCCCCTGCAGGGCAAAAAGGAAGCCATGCGTAAGTGGGAAGAGACAAGCTCCTGTGGTTGACCCTGACATGGGGCAGGAACCAGATGTCTGGGGAGAAGTCCTGGGAGGTGTTGTCCATTACAATGAGCCCAGGAAGGAGTTGGGGGAAAGACCTGAAGGAAGACTAATGGTAGCAGGAAGTCCAGGGCGGTAGCGGCAAGGTGTCTGATGGAACAGACCTTAACTGCTTGTCTGAGGGTCCCTGGACTGTAACTCAGTGTGGTGGGTGGTTCTGGGCTCCCCTTCCAGCCACTGAGGAAGGTTAGGGGACAAGGAATATTTAAAGCTCTGAGAGAAGAGTGTAAGGACCAGAGGGCTGAGGACCAGATATAAGGACATTGGATTAATGTTTGTTGGACTTTCTGTTACTCTGGAAGGGGTGGAATTAAATGTGATCTGCCTGGAGGACTGAATTGTGAGAAGACTGGCCCCCATAGGACTGGAGTGTCTGTCAACAAGGGGTGATAGACAAAGAGTCTGCTATATCGTGTGCAGCCAGGAGGGGGAGTGCCAGTGATGAGTACACTTCTACAGACGAAAAGCACCGTGTATAAGGAGACCATTTCTCCATTGCATACTTCAAATGTATGGAACCCGATTCGTTCCTGCTCTTGCCCTATGGGGCTTTTATGCCTGCTCTGCTCCTGGGACTGTGAAGCCACTTACTCTTGCTACTCTAAGGGAGTACCCCTGACCAGCCTTCAGGAAGTACCCCTGACAAAGTGGGTAGTCTCTGTGAGGTGTCAAATTTGTGTAGACGTCTTAGGCTTTTCCTTTTCTCCATACCCAGAAGCTACTGATGTGCATGTATTGGGTGTTCCCAGGGAAAAGAAGGCATGGTTGGATCACCTTGGGCTTCTCTAACTTTGCCTGGAGCTTGGATGACCTTCAGACAGATTCAGAATGGGGGAGGGGTAAAGATGATATCTTTTCCCCTTCCTCTCAGGTTTGGTGCTGAGCACAATTCAGCCACAATGGTGAACTGGGTTCTGTGTATCTTGTAGTAAAACTTCATTGATAATTTATATATCAGGAATGCTCAAATAACCAGAGCCCATGGGTGAAATCCTGACCCTATTGAAATTGATGGCAAAACTGCCTGTGATGTTACATCCCATATTCTCCATAGAAATATTGTTATGATATGAATATGGCATAACTAAGATATGTTTTATGCAAGATGGGTCATGTGAGATATCATTGGTTATGATTTACTGAATGTGATTATCCAATTTATATGCATGTATCATTTCTGTATCTAAAGTTAGGAATATTGACTATGTAACAATTACAACTGTGTGTTTACTTGGGAATCACCCACCAGACAGTAGGCCATCAGCCTTGATGGGCCATTAGGAAGAAACAATAAGACTTTGAAGATACTAATCTCTCTCCTTCCTGAGAAGCGTCCTGGGACTTTGCTTTGACACTACAAGGTGATGTGGTCATGTCACCTGGTACTAAACACCATCTTGGACTTCTAGTGATTTTCCACTAAAAGGAGGGGGAGATCAAGACTGGGAAACAAAAGATTCCCGCCTTATGTAAATTCTGTTTAAGGCTGGGGAATAAGTTGATCTTGGCTCACTCTTCACTGAATCCCCACCCAGGATGACAGCTGGAAAGATCTGAGAAACAAAGACACGGGGGGGAAGAGTTGACTGGAAAAGGGATCTGGTCTGTGAATACGGTGTCTGAAGATTTAAGCTGCAAGCAGGGTAGCTTACCTTCAAGAATTTCTGCAACCTGCCCAAAAGCAACATTTAGGGTGAGAAATTACTTCTTGAAACCAGTCTCTTTAATATCTTAAGCTTAGTATGCATGTTTTGTTTTATTTGCTTAGTAATCTGCTTTGTTCTGTTTGCTATCCCTTATAATCACTTAAAGGCTGTCTTTTATAGGTAATAAACTCAGTTTGTGCAATTTATAACTGGGGGGGGGGAGAAGAAGTTGTGCATATCTTTCTCCACATTGGGGGAGGGGGCAAATTTATGAGCTTACGTTGTATAGATTTCTCTACAGTGCAAGACAATATTATTTTGGGTGTACTTTCCAGAGGGGAGCTGCACTTGAGTGCTGGGCAATTTCCTAGCTGAGTCTTCCCATAGAGAGCTGTTTGCAGACTCTGTGTGATTCTACAGCTGGTGCGTCCCTACGTGTGTGTGTGTGTGTGTGTGTGTGTGTGTGTGTGTGTGTGTGTGTG
>NW_020664593.1:7882411-8086518 GCF_002925995.2 Terrapene triunguis | reverse complement strand
GTGTGTGTGTGTGTGTGTGTGTGTGTGTGTGTGTGTGTGTGTGTGCGCGCGCTGCCATTGGCCGGAGAGCCTAATTCAGCAAAATAGGGTGAGGGAGCCAAGGCTAGTGGATCAGGCAGGCTCAGTGAAACCCCAGTAAATTAGGTGGCATCCCAGAAGGGGGGTCCAACCCGTCACACTCCCATTGATGTAAATAGGCCCAGGATTTCACCCTATATTTCTAAACTGCATCTCCAAATGTGTGCTCCAAAATTAGATTCCCACACTTAAAATCTGTTTAAAAATTCCAGGCCAGATCTTGGCTAGTCTTGGATGATTTTTATTATTATGGTTATTATAGTCAGGTGTCTTAAAAAGGAGCCCTTTATATTGCACTATAAACACCTCACTGTGCTACTGCAGTCTAAGTGTAGGAAAATGCTATAATTTACTGTAATAAATTCAGGATCACAGTACAGGTAAAAGCTTCCTTTTTCAAGGTTGCCAACTGTACATATAGCTTCAAGCAACTTACAATGAGCAACCGTTTTCATCACCATTGCTTCCTTCCACAGCTGAATAGTTATGTTGAGGACCTTTGCCATTTCTGGCAAATATCTACCCTCAGGTGTTAACAGAACCGTTAGTGGAGCTGGATTGTGCTTGTCCTTTTTTGAGATACCTAAATTTGCAATTAGGGAATAAGCAGCCCAGAATGCATCACATGTTGTTGGCCCCAAGCATAGCACATCTGGGAACTAAAAGACAGATCTTAGGGACTTCAGAGACTATATAAGCACTTCTGCATGACTTGAGGGTTTGCTTTTCCATGGAAACACAATGAATGGATAAGTTCTAACTGTTTATATTAGTGGATGGTCCTGGGGATCATCTGGGAAGCTTGTAGTATTCTAGATTGCCTTCATTTTCAGCAGTGAGTTATGGTCACAGAGGTCTACTGGCTTAAGGCATTTTACTTGATCTTTGTCTATTAGTCAGACTTTTATGTTTTTTGCAAGGGAAGTATAAGACTTCCTGAAATAAGTAAAGTTTGAGATATCAGTTTGAAAGGGGAGATTGAAGTGTGTGTGAGTGAGAGAGATCCAAAGTCTTGTTCCTATCAAATCCCACTCAATTTTGTGCACCTTAAATTCCCCCTGGTCAGGCGTATAGATTAGTTACAACCTCTCAAATTCACAGGTTGGTGCCTTGAAAATCAATGTCACATACACTGTCTCCAAGGCCTTGTCTACACTACAGGGGAAATTCAATCTAAGCTACGCAATTTGAGTTACATGAATAGTGTAACTCAAGTCTACATAGTTTAGACCTACTTATCGTGGGGTACACATTACGTGATATTGATGGGAGAGACTCTCCTGTCAACTCCCCTTACTCTTCTCGATTCGGTGGAGTACAGGAGTCGACGGGAGAGCGATCTGTGGTCGATTTAGTGGGTCTTCACTAGACCCGCTAAATCGACCGATGATGCATCGATCGCCGTGCGCCGATCCCCCGATAAGTGTAGACAAGTCCCAAGACAATCTCGAGAGCTGAGCATCCCATCAGATACGCTGCAGACCAGATAACAGGCATGTAAAGTCTGCCTTCTGATCCCATCTCTCCCTCCCAATGTTTCTGGAATTGCCCTGAAATAGCAAAAGGTGAACAAAAGCTTTATCCACTTGTAATGCCATCCATTGGAGCATCTCAAGCACTTTGCAAATGAGGATTATGACTCACAACTCTCCTGTGACATGCGAGGCATTATTATGTGGCCATTTTACAGATGGTGAGGTAGGAAACTGAGGCACAGAGAGTTGAACCAATTTGTCAACAGTCACACAGCAAGTCAGTGGCAGAGCGAGGAATAACATCCAGCAGTCTCCTGTTCAAACCACTAAACAACATTGCCTCTCCAGAAATAGCCTTTTGTAGCACTTCCACTTCTGTCCATTTCTCTTCTTCACTAGGTACAAGAGGGATTCTTCCCTCCAATGGAAGGGGCCACCTACAGGAGCAGTTCCTCATGGTTACCTACTCCTTTCTCAAACATGGGCAGGTTTCCAAAAACACCAAATCCAACCCCAAGCTTCCATAACCCAAGTTTGGATCCCAAGGATCAGTTCCACTGCTTTTCAGTGTACGAAACAAAAAGGGCTGAGGGGAGAAGGTTAATTTTAAAAACTGAGAAATACATTTTTGGAAAAATAAGTGGAAACATCAGATTGGCACTTTCTTCTAGGCACACACAACTATTTAATTGTGTTTCTGCAGCACCCCAGGAGCTGGGCTTCCTTTGTTAGAGCTGATCAGGAATTTTCTGAGGAAATGTTTTTGGTTTTTTTTAAATGTCAATTGATTGAAACCAAACATGTGCCATGGTATTAGGGCCAAGATGTTAATAATTAGATGTTGCCCTTCACAGTACAGACTTAGTGAGGAGAGCTTGCTACTGTTAATGCCTTTAACCTACAGAAATAAATGAGTGTGTGTGTGTGGTGGGGGGGAGGAATGTAGTATTTGGGGTAGAGTTGGGTAAATAATGGATTTTGTTGGTTCACTGGGGAAAAACTGGTCTTTGAGTTGAACTGAAAATGTAATTTTTCAAAACTTTTGGGCAAATTGAAAAGTTGCAAAAGCTTAAGAGTCCAACCATTTTGGTAGTGTCTAAATGACTCTAAGGTGTTTGTTTTTGACAAATGGATGCAAAGAATTCACCCACCAGGAAGAGGGTTTTGTCCCAGTGGGTAGAGCACTCCCATGAGATGGCAGCGACCCAGGTATAATTGTCACCTCAGACCCAGGACAGGGGTGGGTGAAGAAAGGGATTTTTAGCTTGGGTTTCCCCTATTTCAGGACACTGCCCCCACCACTGGGCTACGAAATACTCTGGCATGAGGCTTCCTCACTCTCTCCTTTGAAGAAGCTGTTCTATGTTTCCTAAGCAGGGACTTGAACTTAAGACACTTAACTAGGATGTGGGAGACAGAGATGTTGCGTGCCTGCCAATAGTGGGTGGGGCAGCAAAGTGATGGCAGCTGGCTTCAGTAGTTATTGAGCATGCTCAGTATAAGCCAAGCAGCGAATCTGGAGGGCACGTGACCCTGCATGCCCTCTTCCCCCTCCCACCATGTTGCCTCTGTTGGGAGACCACACTACCAGGCCATAAAGTCACTCAGACTCTTTTCCCCTAGCCCAATATCTACACATTGTCATACTGAACGACTATCAATTGCCACTAATGCCCTCCAACCCCCTAAAACCAGCTCTGAGGAGAAGGGGATCAGGAACATTGTAATACATAAGGTGGAAAGCACAGAGGGAAGCCACTGTCATCTAGGAAACCCAGTGAGGAAAACTGATAACCTTAAGGATTCTGCAGAGGAAATCCATATATATTTCTCTCTCCTTTGCTGATTCCCTCCCTCCCCACAGCCAGTCAATATAAGAGCTCAATCCAGCTCCCATTAAATTAGTGGGAATCTTTCTATGGACTGTAATGAGAGTTGGCCCTACATTGGTAAATCAGAGAAACAGCCATCATGTATAACTATGGGATTAGCAACAGGGCTAATCTGACACCTCAGCTTGCTGGTTTTTCTCAGGGAAATAAGTAAATTCTGAGAATGAATTTGGAGAGGTGTGTGCATAACCCTAGGCTTCCTTCCCTCCCCTACAACACACCAGTAATTAAAACAGCCAAGAGACTGCATCCTCCCCAACTAGCTGTGTTCATGGAATCACGACAATCAGAGCTGGAGAAGGTTTGTGAGGGCATCTAGGCCTTCTCACCCTTCCCCTGCCAGTGCAGTGCTGTCCCCTGTATGATGACACTATAATTCCGGGGACTGGTAAAAAGACTTGCAGCCTTTCAATACTTTTGGGTCAACAGTTCAAATCTGCCGAAGCCTGATGCAGGTCTTAGTGCGTGTGTGTAGCGGCACAGCTTCCTCTCCTGCGCTGAAAGCAGAACCGTTCCCCTCATCTCCTGGGTTCAGGGGACGTCACCTCCCCTTCCTCCTGCCTCGTCACTGGCTGATAAAATAAGGCTACATCACACAGGAGCATCTGAAGTGGTAGCGACAGGTGGGGCTGAAATCTGGCAGCCACCTTCCCCTCCCCCAGTTCAAATCCAGGGGAAACAGAATGGGCCTGTGCGTTCCCTCTCCCCTCATGATGTTCCACAGTGGGGAAGATGATTGGGGGCATAAGCGATGTTCCCCTACACGGTTCTACACTCTGGCATGTGTGCATTCACATACATGCTGTTGTCTGGGGCTATGGGCTCCTTTCAGGTGCATTTATTCTCCTATGCTCATTCTCTACCCCACGCCATGTCCCCTCGCACAAGATGATCCATTGTCAATTCATCATGTGACATCACCATCCATGACGACATACCACAACTAGAATCAGTAAGTTCCATCTTCTGTGTTGCTCTACATCAGTGGTTCTCAAACTTACTTGATTGTGCTCCCCTTCTTTGTGGCTGTAGTAGTTTCCCCCCTCTCTGGCTGCCCGGCCAGCAGCCGCTGCTCTCCGGACACCCAGCTCTGAAGGCAGAGTGGAGAGCAGCGGCTGCTCACTGGGCATCCAGCTCTGAAGATAACGCCGCCATGAGCAGCAGCGCAGAAGTATGTGTGCCAATACCATGCTACCCTTACTTCTCTGCTGCTGCTGGTGGCAGCGCTGCCTTCAGAGCTGGATGCCTGACCAGCAGCCGCCCAATTCTGAATGCCCACAGTAAGTATTTTTTCCTAAAGCTTCTTATACCCCCCCACCCCGAATAAATTCCGCACCCCCCTAATTTGAGAATCTCTGATCTACATTAACCAGAGAGCGTTGGCTGTTTGTTGGTCCATGTGAAATGAGCTGGTGGTCTCAGTTCTGTTCCCAGTGGACTTCTATACATATCACTACCCCCTGCCATGTTCGGCACGAGCTAGGATCAATCATGTGAGTTTAAGCAGAGAAGCCAAGGCTTGAATAGGTCTGTAGAGATTTAACTCCCTTCTGAGCCTTAGGTGGTTGGGGGAAGAGCTAAACTGCCCTGGTAGGGATAAGGCATGTTGGTGGGACAGTTTGCAGGAAACTGACACCAGTGCTCCCCATGTTGGAGAGATGGCTTTAGGGGGAGACTTTCAAAGTCAAAGGGTGTTAAGCATCCAACTGCCATCTCTACCTTTGAAAATCATGCCCTTCCTCTCCTACGGTAAAGGTCCATTGTGTGAATAAATTGTGACTGCAGAGTTTCACACTGACATAATACACTGCACAGGTCCTTACAAAACCTGTTGATGTATTGTTAGTGATGTGGGAATTATAACATTGCAATCTGCTCTGCCAGTGCGATGGATCTATCTCACTGACTGTCCCACTGAAATAAACAAGGGAAACTGATATACAAACCTCTGGGATGTTAAAGCAAGGAAAATATCACACCCATTCGGCCCCCTGAGTTTTGTCTTGTTTTCCCCCGAACAGTCTTGTCCTGGAACTTTCTGCAGCCATGTGCAGTGTGAAATTAAATAGCCTGTTATTGGGACAAATACGCAGCCCACTTGGGTTCTAATCAACCCCTCAGAAATGGACATGACAGAGAAGATGCAAACAATAAGTAGGAAAGACATTGCAAATGCAATGGTGTCATGAATAATACAGTCCTTGTGGCTGAAGCTCAGCGAGTTTGTCCCACCAAATCATTTTAAGAGATATCAGAGGAGGCTGCCCCTACTATTAACTTAGAACAGCCTCAGCCAGCGTTCCCTAAACCACTGCGATCTTTCTAACAGTCTCCTTATCTTTTGGAGGAAGGCACTGATAACAGTCACATTAACGCTGCCTGTCAGCAACCGGGACTATCTTGCTACAGTAACTCAAAGCTTCTGTTTTACTTGTGATTGTTTAAGAAGGAGCTATGGCTGTCAAAGATGTGTCCTCACTCAGGGGTCACTATAATAAATCTTTGCACATATATAATTCCTTTCGTCAGAGCGTCTCCAAGTGGGTATTAGCCCCAGTTTATAGATGAGGAAATTGAGGCACAGAAAGGTTGATTTTGTTGTTGTTGTGATTTAAAATGATTATCATGTTAACAGCAGAGGTCAGGATAGAGCCCAGGTCTGCTGACTCCCATTCCTTTATTGAGCAAGCTACTGCCTCTAGAAAGGCCCAATGAAGTCTCCCTTGTGCATAGCACAGTTGCGATAATATCCATGTAATAGGGGAAGTACATGTATCTAAAGCAATAAATTACCTTAAATACCTAATTCTTCACATTTATTAATGGGCCAGCTTCTCAGCTGGTGCAAAACCAGCATAGCTCCATTGACTTCATTGGAGCTATGCTGATTTATGCAGATGAGTATCTGCCCCCTATTATCTTTCATCTGAATCATGTTGGCACGTGGGTCCAATTAGTTTCAGCTGATATAAAGAGACTAGGAGGGAACTAAGGACCTGTGACAGAAGAGGTTCTGTAGAGAACCCTAAAGGGGGAAAAAAATGGGGATTGAAACTCAGTTTGCGGTTTATGTTGTGTAATTGTTTTTGAATTTTGCAGGAGATGCTCTCACCTGTGCAGAATGGACTCCAAACCCACTCGAATGACGTAGGATTGAAACAGGCCTTGCACCTGACTAAGGAAGTGGATTGCTTGAAAGATTGCTGGCAAGCTGCTTTACATCCCTCTTATGATGAGCCTGAAATAGTTAAAGCCCAGGGTTCTATGTCCTTTATGTAGATTATAAAATATCTCCCTGTAAACCTAATGGCATCCATTGTCCAATCCGCACATTTTCAGGCTGAGATGGAATATCTCAGAGAAAGATCTTCTTAATGCATTGGGAAATAGAGATGTGTTTTCTTTCCTGTATATTTTTTTTTTTAAAGTTACATACCTCAATCAATCAAGAGCTATTCATCAGAAGTACTATAAAATGAATCTTTGCAGGAGATGGGGGAGATGTCACATCATCTTCAGTTTAGTAATGGCTTACAGAGCCATTCACCTGGAGTTAGCCAGTATGAATCCAGCCCACGTCAACAGTGACTGCAAATTTCTACCAGCTGATTGCTGTATGTCGGCCTATATGAAATGAGTCTGGTATCAGTCCAATTCCTAGTGGAGGAGTGATCACCAGCACCCTTGGCACAAACTGCCCCCTCACTGGCCAGATCAGCAGAGAGGATAAGAATTGAATAAGCCATGGAGACGGAACTATTCTTTTGCCCCTAGTTATGGTAATTGTAGGTCTGCGCTGAGGCACATTAGCAGGGGCAGGGCTGGAGAAGCCTGCCCTGACACTGCCTGTACTGAACCTGTTCTGTGGAGAAAGGCCTCTGGTGCTGTCAACCTTTCACCAGTGTTAAATTAATGACTAGTATGAAAATCCCTGGGAAGAAGACAAAGATGGGGGAAATAGAACTTTGTATCTAACAGGAAAGGCACTAAAAAAGTACCCAAGGCAGAGTAAGAGGTAAGAGTGTTTCCTCAGAAGAGCCCACAGAAGTCCATGTATCTGTATTCTTAGACTGTGTGAAAGGGGAGAGATGATTGCTTCACAGCCCTTCAGAGGTCAATGTGAGTCTTTGCAGTCATTGTGATCTTCTCTCCTCCCCTAAGTGGACCGCCATTAGCAAAATGCCTACTGGCAGGAGACTCAGCAAGACTATGGCACTGGGGAAATAAACTCAAGAAACTGAACCTGAAGCCAGGAAGGGAGCTAGATGAAAGCTATGAGCCATGGAAGAACAGGCTTGGTTCCCTCACAGTGCTTCTGGATACATAGGTCTCTAAGTGAATACATATATATGAGGCCAGTTCTGCCCACTATCAAAACCAACAGAGTCATCTTTCAGCTGCAGTTCCTCACATCATCTCAGGCTGTAGGGGCAGGAATAAGGAGGCTCCTCCAAACTTCATTCAGAATTGTATTTTCGATGGAAAGCACAACTAAGCAAGAAAGAACAAAACTTTCCATTAAGAACACAATTAATGTGCATGTGCACATCTCCTCTGACAATCTGCACTGAGCTGGAACACGGATCCATTTCTTTATTAGTTCTCCACCAGCATATCTACCTTACCTGTGAACAGAAGCAGCCTCTGGCTAATAGCTAATAATAACTAATAGCTACTCATGCCTTCTAGTTCTGAAGAGTGTTTCTTTGGGTATTTCAGTTGTCTTGATAACTGGAAGCAGGGTGATAGTTGGGTCCACTTGTCAGCTCTTTGGGATGTCACTTTATTTTGAATAATATTTCACACTGAATAGTTCAGAGCACTGGGTAAGTATCATTGCTCGCCTTCTGGGGAGAGGGGTATTGAGACACAAAAACTTGTCCAAGGTCTCCCAGACACAGTGGTAGAGATTGGAATAGAATCCTAGTGTCCAGTCAGCTGTTCCCCTGTTCTAACCACTAGAATGCTGCCTACACACTACCCTTCTATCAATGCATCCTGCTTTCACTGCAGCACTCCCATTCTTGTTGATTTGAGCTCTCCTTTGAGCTCTGCCTTTCAGGTCTTAGAAGCTGTAATGAATACATATCAACATTTGAGAGATGTCGACCCTGTGGGGGATGGGGAAGGGGGAGAGACACAGACGTACAATCTAATTCATTTTCAAATGTCTGTAATTCATCCAAGAACATTATCAATAATTACTAGAAGAAGGCAATAACATCCATCAGGAAAATCAGAGCTTTGGCAGGAAGCCTGCATCAGGATTTGCAGATATCACAAGCACACAAAGCCTTTCTTGAGTATACTAATCGTCTGTGGGGAGGAGCAGGGAGACTTCAGCCTACATAGAGCTCACATGCATTGGCCAGTTTTGGTGTCAGTGTTGTGCCTACATCAGGCAACCTCTAGCCTGACGTATACAGGTGGACACGCTGTGGGTCTGATCATTGGCATGGGGTGTAGATACTGGGATTTTCAAAAGAGTCTAGGGGAATTAGGTGCCCAAGTCCCATTGAAAGTCAATGTGATTTGGATGTTTAAATCCTTTCGGGCCCTTTGAAAATCCCAGGTATATAATGACCTGCCTCCAGGCTGAGGTCATGCCCATTCTAGTCTCATGGCAGGGCCGTGAACCTACTCTGGTGGTCCATCCTAGGAGAAGCTTAGACTTTGCTGCATTAAAGTTCTCTGAGAAAATAAAAAACAGCATGGCTCTGGATATGAGCCTGGTGGGATATTGCAGAACTGTGGCATTCACAACCATTAATGTCTGTCCTATCACTTCCTGCCATGGAGTTGCCACAACCTGTGACCGATGAAGTGAGTTGGTGGATGTGGTGTATGGCAGAGATCTGGCAGTGAATCCAGTTGTCGGCACATCATTCCTTTGCCACGAGTGGGGAAAGGGTAAAAGTTCCTCCTCCCTTAATACCATAGCATTTATTAAAAGTCCCATCCCATGGCACTGTTCTGGCTCGGTGATTATTAACCCACAGTGCCTCCACACATTTGCAGTTAGCTTGTTTTTACTGCGTGAAGCTCTCATCTAGTTCACAGCTAAGACTGAGCTTTCCTCCCCTAAGTATTCCTTCCCTCGCTTTCGTCACCTGCGGATTGTATTACTCTCATGTGGCTCTCTACACAGCACTAAATGTGAAGACCAATTGGAAGCTCTAGCTAATATAAAAACACAGCAACTGTTTACTTTGTTGTGTCTCTCATGAAAGCACATAACACCTGTGCTCCCTGGATCACACTGGCCTCCAATTCACTTCTGGATGCAATTCCAGGAGTTGGTTTTGACATATAATGCCCTACATGTTTTGGGTCCTTCAACTCTCCATTCTGTCCGTAGGTGCTTTCAACAGAAGCAAGTGCTTATACTAACAGTCTCTGAGCTGCAGGCAGGTGTTTACTGTGGAGGGTCCTCAGTTCTGGAACTCACTGCCCCTAGAGGTCTGCCAGAGCAAAGAGTTCATCCAACGTCACAGACTTTCAAAGGGTGTTTGGAGAGGTTGAGGTTCTTTCCTGCAGAAGATGTTATTGAATTCTTTAACTGACATTGACTCAACGTGGGAGAGGTCAGCTTTCAAGCATGTCTCTCTCAGCAACAGAAGTTGGTCCAATAAAAAATATTACCTCACCCACCTTGTGTGTCTAATATCCTTGGACTGACATGGCTACATCAGCACTGCATATGTTAAGTCAATGTGTTAATTGATAGATTTGCTATGTAATTAGTGTGTCTTCATAGTCATGCATATGCCTAGGGGGCTTGATAAGCACATTTTATAAAATCAAATAAATCCAATACTCTACAGTGGGAAAGTCCTCACTGTTTCCCATGCAGATTCTACTGCTTCCTGCTACACCTAGTCAGTGTCCCGTTGGAGACTAGGAGGAACATGTCAGAGGTATGTACATGGCATAGCTGCTGCCAGCCCTGAATTTTGTGGGGTCATCCCACTTTGAACAATTTTCAGGTGCACTCTTGCATTGTCCAAGCAAGGTCTGGAGGAGGCTGTGTTTAAAAAAAAATTCCAAACAAAACAAACCCCATGAGAAAATATGTTTTTTGTGTGTGTGTCTAAAACAACATTTTCCACAGGAAAAGATTGATTTTTGGTGGAATATCCCCATCAGAGAAATTGAAACAAAACCAAATAATTTCAGATTAGGCCAACCCACAATGAAATATTTAATTTAATGAACATTCATCTGTGTGTACCCGAACCATTGTGGTGTCCCATGGGAGTTGTAGTTCCAGATCCTTTGTCCTTCCATTCCCCTCCCTAGCCTTTGCTCTCCATCTGAACTACAACTCCCCTGATGAACTGTGGTCCATTCCTGTGGCTGAGCTCCTGAGAAGTCTCAGAAGAGGAAAACAAATATGGGAATTTTCTGTGAGACGGAAATTTCATTTTTCAATCAGCTTTAGCATGGAGTATGAGCATGGCACCACATCAGCACCTTTCACCATGATGTGATAATGATATCAGACATCACAACACAGGCAAGTTTGTCCTGTAAGATAATCAATTTAAAGTGGCAACCCTCATGTAAAAGAAAGGGTACAAAACCAAATACTCAAACATGGCTAGGGAGTTTGGACTTTCAGCTTTACATTTACATTCCAAGCAGCAAATGCCCCAAAATGGAAACTGAAAGTGTGGGATTCCAGCCCTGAAATTGTGGCTCAGATTCCTCAACAGAGACAATGAGGTTGTCTGAGAGGTAACTGTTTAGATTTTGTGGGGTGTTTTGTGTATTTAGAAACCCAGTCCAGTGCAGAACACAAATGGTGAAGATCAGAGCTATCCATGGCCAGTGAATTGGTACGTTATCAAGATGTTGGATTTCATGGATCCATTGCACACCAGTGTGATACGTAGTGTCCTACCTAACAAGACTTACATGCATGTTGATGCTTTGTATTTTTCTTGAACGTGCTCTGGACAAATATTTCACTACCTACTCAGAACCTCCATTTGTCCCTCCGGAGTAAATTATATAAGGAGGGAGTTGGGGTGGAATTGTCCTGATTTTCTGTCTTTTCTTTGTTTATATAACAAAGGAGAGTCAAAAAATGAGGTGTGTGTTGGAGGAGAGGGATAGAGGGAGGGATTGTATATATTTGGAAGTACGATTTATTTAACCCTAAAAGATGGCTTGACGGTTGTTGGAAATGGGGATAGGGACAGGTCTGCTGATCGCATGTTTCCAAAGTTTTTATTTAGCCTTTCCATTTCTTAGCTATTTTTGTGGGTTTCTTAAAAAACAAATGAAGATCTGGTTTCACAGGGATTAGTGTTTCCATGGAGAATTGCAGTTTACGGCGCCTGTGGCCCAGCTGTAATAATAGCCCTGGTGTTGTCCTGTCAGTGCTGAGGCATAAGCATTTTATCTGACTTTATTCTTTTTATGAGATTTTTGTTTTAATTGAAATGTGAATTTAGTGCTGGCGAGAGGTGCCAGATTAACAGCCCTGAAGACTGAATTCAAGTGTATTCACAGATTAGGTATAACATGGGGAGTGGCAGGACTGCCAATGTGCCTGAGCCCTGACCTGGGATGAGTGGGAGGTTGTCTCCATGATCCAGTCAGTCGTTGGCCTTTCTGATGACACTACCAACAAGGAGGCCATTGAGTGCCAGCTGTGCTGGTGGTGTTGTGTGATGTGGACAGCTGACCGCTGGGAACTGGACTGAGATAGAAAAACACTTTTTTTAGACTTTGTCCTGAGCTGTTGTAAATCTGCAGGTTATTTCCCTCATGTGGTGACGACACAGGAAAGGAAATAGAACACCAGGTTTCTGGTAGCTAGAGAGCTTCAAAAGCCTCAATCAAAAAGCCTCCCAGGAAAACTTTTCCTGGGGTTTTTATTCTTCTCCTTACTTTGTTTACAACTCTTCTTAGTGGTTACATTCTTGCGCAAACAGAAGGCAGGCAGTATACATGCACATGAGATTACAAACCTATCTCTTGAGCGCGTGAACACCAGCTGCAAAAATGATGTCAGGTTGCCAATAAGTTTTCCAAATACAGACACTAGAACAAGGTCACTCCTGCCTCATTGCCAAGGGAACAGTTTGCCGTTCTTCAAGGCTTGTGATTAGGGAGCAACACATTCCTACATCCCCCCCTATTTTATTATATATGCGGTGTTTAGACAAAGCACCTTTGCAGGGTAATATACACAATACCACTAGATTGGGTAAACATTAAACAAAGCAGCAGAGCAAAACGCCAAAAATCAAAACTAAGACCCCATACTATAGAAGGGTCTTTATCCACTCTAAGGGTGGCTATGACTAAATATAATCCCACCAAGGAGAAAAAACATCCTGGCGGATGGCTTAAACCTAACATTTCAGCATATCAATTTGCTATTGCATGCAATTACTATTATCAGTAAGCTTAAAACAACACATTTCTTTCACTGTCTCACACCCCAGATGTTTCTGGGTGGTTTACAGACAGGAACCAGGCAGGTACTTAACAGACCTTGCATGTCTGGGGCAACGGCCAGGCAGAAATCAGATTGATTTAATACTTCTGCCAGGTGGACCCAAATGTCTTGTAATGTGGTGTCATTAACATACACACAGCTATCATTAGCTTGAAAAAGTAAGTGTCCTGTCAGGTGTAATCCCAGGAGCACTGACTAAAATTAACTGGGCATACCAGGTAGTTTAATTTCCCAGATGTCTCGGTGAATTACCCAATCCCACATGCATCCTCCCCATGGGCCCAGCAGGATTTGGTATGTGGGAGCCCACACCCCCTTTACCGGTCCATATGCTTGGAAGGAGCATTGAGAACGTCTGCACTTCCACCCAGAAAGTCTCCAAGTATGTCTCCATGGCCACAGATCAGATGGTACTCCTGATGTGTCTGTAAGGGCAGTGGGCCAAGCCTGAACATGCTAGATCCCACTGCAATGCCTTCCCAGCCTCAGTGATATTCAATACCATCTCTGTCAGCAATTTCTGGGTCATTGTCTATATTTAGATGTGTTACAGGGGTAATAGTGTAATAAAGGAAATGGCAGGGGCAATGGCAACAAGGTGCCTTTGGTACTTGTCATTTAAAATCCAATTAGGGAAGGCAATACATACTAAAGGACTTATCCAAAACACAGGGCGCAGCCTGTAGAATAAACCCCAAAATCCAATCAATACCACATTCCCAAGAATAGGTCCCACAAATTTCTTTCTGCCAGGGTATAATTCTTTGTTTCTTCACCAGGGTCAGTTCTTAATGTCTCTTGTAGTCAGGAATCCCTGGACTTTGTAGTTTCAATGAAGCAAATGTTCCTTCTTCTCTTTTCCTGAAACAGTGTGGTTTAGCATCATACAGGGGAGAGGTTACTAGCACATCACCCTATAATGGTTTTGTGTCTTCTAGAAAAATCTAAAGGCACAGTAGGTCTGTCAGTGGACAAGGGAGAGGTTACTAGCACTTCACCTTGTCTTTTTTTCCTTTTTCTTTCTTTTTCCTGCTGTCCAGATGGCACAGCAGAACTAGAAGGAGAAATAGGCTTATCATCAGTCAGAAAGTCCTCTCGAGGTGGAGGGGTCTTTTTGCAGTGAGAAGCATGGGTCCAGGTAGGCAGTCCTTGGCACTTCACAGCGGTGTTGGTGGTTAACAGGACTTGGAAAGGGCCTTTCCAGCATGGAGCCAAAAGCAGTCTTTCGTTGATGGACTTTACATAGACTCAGTCTCCTGGTTTTAATTAATGGCAGGGGTGCTAGGATCTTTGGATAACACTTTTCTACCTGTGAGAAAAGAAACCTAACACATTTTATTAATGCCTGGCAGTGTTTTGCAGATTTCATTGTTGCTCGGGCACATTTAAGCCCCCCCCTTGTCTTGGGGGTTAGCCAAGTTTTGGCTGTGACCTTGGATGAGCCTGCAAGCTGTATTTTCCTCTCAGTTAACTCATTCTGTGCTTTTTCCTCTTCTCCCTTTCTCGGCTTCTTTTAACCTACAAAGGAAACTTCCACTTTTCACTCATACACCTTTTCCCAACAATGAACACATACACAGTGCCATTATACAGTACATTAGTCTTATTATTCAATGTATGCCATATACACTTTTCCAGTAAAATAACTTTATTACAGAGCTTTGGAGCAACAAACCAGGACAAGCACACCCACTTTTGAGGAGTTCACTCGGTACAACCCCAGGTGTCTAATTGCTTTCCTCCCTCCCCAGCCCTCTGGCTAAAAATCTGAGGTAGCCAGAAGGATCCCATGGGCAATATGGGGAGTGGGTTAACCTTCCATGTCCTTGTTTCCAAAGACTGTTGGTATGCAATTCTTAACAACAATTTTTGCCATAAAACACAAAAATAATTCCTATTGTGCCAGTAAATGCATGGTACATTGAATGCTGTTCAGCTGGCATCCGTTTTCTCTGATAATCTGAAAAACAAAAGAACAGAGGTCTACCCCTTCTGGGCAGTCAGTCATTGCTTAAAATGTTTCCTTGTATTTGTTTCATAGGCAGCCCAGATTTCAGTGGCTTCTACCTTATTAGTTAGAAGATTGCATTAATACAAATGCTTTCTGGCTTGCTTCCATATCCAAAGCTATCCACAGCTTAAAGATTCTTACTTAAAAAGGGTCACAATTAACTTTCCCAGTCTTTTGATTGCCTTTTACTTCTAACTCCTGCTTTCAAACACACAGTGATCTGAACAAGACAACACAACCCATATTGGTAGGTTTGCATTTCCTTTACCTCTGCTACAATATACACTGCACATATTCTGGGAAAAATGCACACCCTATCCACAATTCAATTTCCACAACACTAGCCACATCAATTTCTATACAAGGTGTAACTATTTCTTTTGTGCTTACAAACACGGGGGTATTAAAGGGACTAGTGGACTCCTCCACATGCCCTGCCCGTAGCTGGTCATTAACCAAGTGCTGGAGGGCCTCCAGCTTGTCCAGAGGAAGCGGCCACTGCGCAACCCATACGGGCTCATCAGTGAGCCAACGGAGGGGGAGGGCCGTACGCCTAATCATCAATATGGATGGTGGCAGTTAAAGCAGTTCCCCTGAGGTTTCTGCCCCTTGTGCAGGGCAGCTGCCAGCAGGGCCATCTGATGGGTTTGAGTGCCTACATCAGCACACGCCTGCAGCAACTCCGCCAGGGTCGAAGGACTTAGAGGACTCGCTCGCAGCAGGGACCCTGCGAAACGCACGACGGGCACACTGGCCAATGATGGGATAAGCTACCCAGGGCGTGCCCACCGCCTGCTCGGGGATGCCCGAAAACTGCCCTGTGCCATATAACTGCTCAGCAAGATAGGCCCCCCCACCCTGTGCTGCTGCCGCAAGCGCCTCTCGCTGGTACTCGCTATCCCACACAACGTATTGCGCGGGAGACAGCACCATGCGACACATGTCTTTCCAATCTTGGGGGAGTAAGTGATAACCGTTTGACACACCTTTCAAGATCCCCCGGAGCTCGTGCCGAACCGAGTAGGGGAGAGCCTCCCAGTCCACCACCCGCCCCCCGTTTCCATTATCCCGCCTAGAGACGGGAAACGCCTCGAACCCACGGCTGGATTCCTCGCCGGTCAAGAGACCGGCCTCGCGCACTGGCTGCACCGCCGCGGCGTCAGCGTCCCCCCGCCTGACCGGTGGGCAGGGGGGCGCCGCCACGGGCGGCGGCGCAGGGAGGGTCAGCTGCGGGTTGGAGGGGGGTGGCCCATCACCTGGGGGCAAAGGGGAAACCGGCTTAAGGCCGTCGGGGCCGAACCCCTCCAGCGCCTCCTTACAACGCTGCCAGAGCAGCAGGTGCTGAACTGGGGCACGGGGTTCACTATACAAAGTGGTCCCAATCCGTATCCAATCAAAAAGCTATAAAGACCCGCAGTCAGGATACCAGGGGCACTGGCGATCTATTTCCCTTAGAAGGTCCTCAATATGAGCGACCGAGACAACGACACATGATCGTTGCCGTATAATCTTTTGTAACTCTCTTGCGTGCTCCTTCTGGGCACTGGAAAGTCCCCCCCCCATACTCACGAATAAGGGGCGGCAAACGGCCGCGGGGTGCACTCGGCATATCCAGCCGGTGAGTAGAGGGGTATCACGTCGGGGTCACCAGCTGTGGTGACGACACAGGAAAGGAAATAGAACACCAGGTTTCTGGTAGCTAGAGAGCTTCAAAAGCCTCAAGCAAAAAGCCTCCCAGGAAAACTTTTCCTGGGGTTTTTATTCTTCTCCTTACTTTGTTTACAACTCTTCTTAGGCCTGGTCTACACTAGGCTTTTATGTCGAATTTAGCGCCGTTACATCGATTTAACCCTGCACCCGTCCACACAACGAAGCTATTTAGTTCGACATAGAGCTCTCTTTAAATCGATTTCTGTAATCCTCCCCAACGAGAGGAGTAGCGCTAAATTCGACATGGCCATGTCGAATTAGGCTAGGTGTGGATGGAAATCGACGCTAATAGCTCCGGGAGCTATCCCACAGTGCACCACTCTGTTGACGCTCTGGACAGCAGTCCGAGCTCGGATGCTCTGACCAGCCACACTCCGGGAAAATTTGAATTCCTTTTCCTGTCTGGGCAGTTTGAAGCGCAGTTTCTGTTTGGACACCGTGGCGAGCTCAGCAGCAGTGGCAACGATGCAGAGCTCTCCAGCAGAGATGGCCGTGCAATCTAATACAAAGAGGGCCCCAGCATGGACTGATCGGGAAGTCTTGGATCTCATCGCTGTGTGGGGAGATGAGTCCGTGCTTTCCGAGCTGCGCTCCAAAAGACGGAATGCAAAGATCTATGAGAAGATCTCTAAAGCCATGGCAGAGAGAGGATACAGCCGGGATGCAACGCAGTGCCGCGTGAAAATCAAGGAGCTGAGACAAGGCTACCAGAAGACCAAAGAGGCAAACGGACGCTCCGGATCCCAGCCCCACACATCCCGTTTCTACGAGGCACTGCATTCCATCCTAGGTGCGGCCGCCACCACTACCCCACCAGTGACCGTGGACTCTGAGGATGGGATATTGTCCGCGGCCGGTTCCTCAGCGGACGGGGAAGAGGAGGAAGGAGATGAGGAGGACGAGGCAGTCGACAGCGCTTACAACGCTGATTTGCCCGACAGCCAGGAGCTCTTCATCACCCTCACAGAGATCCCCTACCAACCCTCCCCAGCCGTTATCCCAGACACAGATTCAGGGGAAGGATCAAGCAGTAAGTGTTTTAAATATCTAAACATTTATTTATAACATAACTGGCATATTTAAAATATTAACAATAGCTAAAGTGCTTTCAAACATGTAAACATTTATTTATAACAGGACAGGAAGATTTAAAATATTAACAATGGGTAAAGTGCTTCAAAACATGTAAAGAGTAAAGTCCAACAAAACGGGAATATGTGCAAAGGGTATCATGATTAGTCTGTCTTTGGGCGCTTCAATATATAGTCCGAACTATTTTCAAAAAATTTCACAATGTCCGCTTCATGATTATACTGCCCAAAACGCTCCACTCTTTTGTCCCTCCAAGGGCACCTAAGCCAAAAACTGGTCAATGTATCCGGGGATAGAGGCGAGATCCTCCGGGGAGAACTCCTCATAGGCCTCCTGCAGGTGTTTTTCAAGCCTCATGAGCAGGTTCCTGGGCAGGGAGAGCTTATTAGGCCCCCCGTGGTATGAGACGTTTCCCTGCCACAACGCCAGCAGGTACTCGGGGATCATGGCTTTGCAGAGCATTGCAGCAAATGGCCCCGGTTTCTGCAGGCTGTCCCGAAGCATCCGCTCCTTCTGGCTCTCCGAGACCTTCAGGAGGGTGATGTCTGGCATGACTCCCTGCTGTGAATTAGGTAGGGGAAAGTTAGTATTGGGACTGCTTGCCCGTCCCTTTACAGAACTGCAACCGCCGGTTTACAGCCACGCGGTTTACAGCCGCGAGGGGCTGGGACAGGGGCAGAGTTCATGCTTGCAGGATTGCTGCCAGCAGAGACTCGCATTGCTTTCTATGTGAAAGGAGGCCAGTGCCACTCTTAAAGTTTTAAGCAGCCCCAAGTCTACGGCTTACCATGTTTGCCAGCTAGACAAAGTCCGGTGTCCTGCCCCGCTCCTCAGCTCGCCACAGCAAGACCGCAGGCACTGTACGCGAGGGCCGAAAATTCGACCTTGTCCTCAGTGCGCGTGTGATAGGTGCTCTGCATGGTCTTGTTCACAGAGAAAGACTATGTTCTCTGTTCACAGATACATTGATCTGTCTCAGGAATTCACTCCCTTTTTCCAATTCCCACAGCCACATCTGCCCAGAGGCTAGCGCACATTAGGAGGAGGAAGAAGAGGACACGGGAAGACATGTTTGCTGAACTAATGGGATGTTCCCGAGCACAGGCAGCCCAGCAGACACAGTGGAGGGAGAACTTGTCCCAAATGCACCGGGCAAACATGGAACGGGAGGAGAGGTGGCGACAGGAGGACTGGCAGGCTACTCAAACGCTGCTTGGACTAATGAGGGAGCAAACGGACACGCTCCGCCGCCTTGTAGATGTTCTGCAGGACCGGAGGCAGGAGGAGAGAGCCCCGCTGCAGTCTCTCTCTAACTGCCCTGCCCCGCCACCAAGTCCCATACCCCCCTCACCCAAAGTCCAAACACAGAGGGGCGGCAGGGTCCGTGAAAAATTTCACTCCACCCCTGCGGACTGCTCTACCACTAGAAGGCTCTCATTCCCCAAAATTTGAAAAGTCCTTTCCTACCCGCCTCACACAAGACCCCGTCCAAGTTTCACCCCCCCGTTCCATGTGCGGTTGTTAATAAAAAATACGTTTCTGTTCATTACTGTTTCCATCCTCTTCTTTTGGAGGAGAGTCTGTCTGAAGGGGGGGGAAGGGGCTTGGTAATTGGACAGGACAGTGACCTTTAGCAGGGGGCAGGTCCAGCAGCAGGGCACATATACAGTGCAGTGACTAGTTACCCTGGTCAGTCTGGGAGGTGGTTTTCATGTCCTGGGGGGGAGGGGGGGTTGCTCTGTGACTTTGTGGCGGGGGAGGGCAGTTACAGATCTTATGCCACAGTCTGCGTCCCAGGTTTAAAACATTCCCGCGAAAACAGTAATAAAGACAACGGTGTCCATTAACAAAACAGAACAGATTTTATTTTTTGGGAAGGGGGTGAAGGGGGTATGTAACTGGAGAGGATAGTCGACGGCAACCGGGTAAAGAAACGGGGGCAAGTTCAGCTTCTGTGTCCACAAACTTAAAAGTCACTGGGTACCCTGCTCAGTCTTGAAACTGGCTTTCAAAGCCTCCCGGATGCACAGCGCGTCCCGCTGGGCTCTTCTAATCGCCCGGCTGTCTGGCTGGGCGTAATCAGCAGCCAGGCTATTTGCCTCAACCTCCCACCCCGCCATAAAGGTCTCCCCCTTGCTCTCACAGAGATTGTGGAGCACACAGCAAGCTGCAATAACGATGGGGATATTGGTTTCGCTGAGATCACAGCGAGTCAGTAAGCTTCTCCATCTCCCCTTGAGACGGCCAAAAGCACACTCCACGACCATTCTGCACTTGCTCAGCCGGTAGTTGAAGAGTTCTTGTGCAGTGTCCAGGGCGCCAGTATAGGGCTTCATGAGCCAGGGCATTAGCGGGTAGGCTGGGTCCCCGAGGATCACTGTAGGCATCTCCACATCCCCAACAGTTATCTTGTGGTCCGGGAAGTAAATGCCTTCCTGCAGCCGTCTAAACAGACCAGAGTTCCTGAACACGCGAGCGTCATGAACCTTGCCCGGCCATCCGACGTTGATGTTTGTAAAACGTCCCCGATGGTCCACCAGTGCTTGCAGCACCATTGAAAAGTAGCCCTTTCTGTTGATGTACTGGCTGGCCTGGTGGCCCGGTCCCAGGATAGGGATGTGAGTCCCATCTATAGCCCCACCGCAGTTTGGGAATCCCATCGCTGCGAAGCCATCTATGATGGCCTGCGCGTTTCCCAGGGTCACTACCTTTGACAGCAGTACCTTGACGATTGCCTTGGCTACTTGAGGACAACAACCCCCACGGTAGATTTGCCCACGCCAAAGTGGTTCGCGACTGACCGGTAGCTGTCCGGCGTTGCAAGCTTCCAGAGGGCTATGGCCACTCGCTTCTGGACAGTCAGGGCTGCTCGCATGCGGGTGTCCTTGCGCTTCAGGGCAGGGGACAGCAACTCACAAAGTTCGAGGAAAGTCCCCTTCCGCATGCGAAAGTTTCGCAGCCACTGGGATTCATCCCAGACCTGAAGCACTATGCGGTCCCACCAGTCCGTGCTTGTTTCCCGGGCCCAGAATCGCCGTTCAACAAAATCCATATGCCCCATTGCCACCGTGATGTCCTGGGCGCTGGGGCTTGTGGTTTCTGACAGCTCTGTGCTACTCTCCGACTTCAGGCCCTCACGGCGGTGCCGTAGCCTCCTCGCCTGATTTCTCTGCATCTGCCTCTGGGAAAAGTGTATGATAAACTGCGAGGTGTTGAGAACGGCCACAACTGCAGCGATGGTCGCAGCGGGATCCATGATCGCAGTGCTGTGGCGTCCGCGCTGTCACTGATCAAAAAGTGCACGAACTGATTTCCCGCCGGCGCTTTCAGGGAGGGAGGGAGGGCGGTAGTGACTGACGGATGACGACAGTTACCCAAAAGCACCCTCGCCACATTTTTTTATCCAGAAGGCATTGGCGGATCGACCCAGAATTCCAATGGGCAGCGGGGACTGCGGGAACTGTGGGATAGCTGCCCACAGTGCACCGCTTCCAATGTCGACGCTTGCCCCGTTAGTGTGGACTCACAAAGTCGAATTACTGTCCTTAGTGTAGACACACACGTTCGACTTTCTAATATCGATTGCACATATTCGATTTAACTAAAATCGAACTACTCTCGTAGTGTAGACATACCCTTAGTGGTTACATTCTTGCGCAAACAGAAGGCAGGCAGTATACATGCACAGGAGATTACAAACCCATCTCTTGAGCGCGTGAACACCAGCTGCAAAGATGATGTCAGGTTGCCAATAAGTTTTCCAAACATAGGCGCTAGAACAAGGTCACTCCTGCCTCATTGCCAAGGGAACAGTTTGCCGTTCTTCAAGGCTTGTGATTAGGGAGCAACACATTCCTACACCCTCAGTCCACCAGCCATGCCTGAGACAAGCCCTTTTTGCCACCTGCCATTTCCATTCCCAAGACAGGCAATGACAGGGGCACCGAAGGTTTACTGCCAGAACACATGAGACATGTATTCTTATGTATTAATACCAAGGGCTCCAGCCAGCATCGGAGCCCCCTAATGCTGTGCAAACATATAGAAAGACACAGTTCCTGCCTCAAACAGCCTATGGTATATCCAGTGTCAAGATATAAAAAATGAGTGCAACAGACAATGGAGAGAACATGGGGAGTGAAGATGATGCACAATGGTAATAAGATCTCACAATGTGTATAACCTGATGATTCCAAATCATTGAGACATTTTTGGCTTCTATAATTATCATATACATGATACTCTCTCAACCCAAAATCCCCAAGTAAAAAAGACCCTGAGCTGCATATTATATATTCTATTTTATATTGTTAGTCAATACATATATGTTAGGGCATAGTATACACCACATCAATAAGTATTATGTGAATGGCATTAATATAATATACATTACACATATGGGTGTCGGGAAGTTATGTTAACTGAATGTATTATGCTTCCCCACAATTCTGTTCACCCGAGTCAGGTATTCCACAACACTTTGCAAAGCTGAAGTTAGCTTTGGCATTAGAATATAGGAAGCCTGTCAAAGCCAAGATGCATGAGTGGTGTGGCCTAGCACAGGTTGGGATGTACCTCTGCGCCCAATTGGTTTGGAATGTAGTATCCAAAACAGAGAGAAAAAATGTACAGAACAAAACAAGAAGTTCAGGAACTGTTATGAGCTGGTGGGTTGGATTTTAGTGACATGTAAAGAATGATTTTACAAGTTACAAAATACTATAAATACTACTGAAATACGTATCTTTGAAGCACACCTTCGGTGTAAGGTGAATATGCTGCGAGAATTTGTTTCCTATAGGAGGGCATATATATTTCCTTTTTGTACTGTATTGCTTTGTCTGTAGACAATACATTTGGCTAAGTTCAGTTATATGGTCTCTTGAACGTTTTTAAGTCTGAGCCACGAGTGTAGTCAAACAATTGGCTACACCTTTGAGTTAATTAATTATATATTATATTCATTATATTACCATTAATTGGCAGGGCTGGTAGCACTACCTATTATTAAGGTGGCCTGACACTTCCCATTATAAGACCCTGTTTTCAGTTACTTATAACTTTGTAAAAAACTTGGTGTTTGGACTGAAATTTTCTATGCTGCGTGTCTGCCTGTGACGAAGTGGGGGATTTTCTTGTTTGTTTTCTTGTTTTCGGTAGGGTTTCAATGGTTTGCATGCGGAGGGGGTGGGACTCAGTTTCCCTGGGTGTTACTGGTTTAACGAGGTGCGGGGAGAGGGAGTTTGTTGTTACAGAGGACCGGAGAGGGAACGTGGGACCCCAGCCAATGGCCTGGAGGATGGATACCCCAGCGACCGGACCGGACCCAGCTCAGGAATCACGGCCGGTTCTGGCCAGTGGGAGGACAATGGGCTGCAGAGTGAGGAGCCAGTGACCTAACCAGCCGGTTCCAGCCAGAGGACAGAAGCAAGGAGAGGAGGCCCCGGTTTACGACCCTGTTTACCTGGAGAGAAGACAATGGACAGAGGCGGGGCTTGGGGCCGGGGAGCTCAGATGCCCAGCTGGGAAGCAGGGGGGCTCTGAGCTGGAGAGGGGGAGCAGGCAGAGCCCACCTGGATGCAGAGAGACTGGGATGTGCTGGGCTGAGGGAGGCCAGGCCTGAGACCCTGAGAGTTTCCTGTGCTGTGTTCAACTCTCAATAAATCTTCCTGTTTTATGCTGGCTGAGAGTCACTCCGGTCTAGAGAACAGGGTTGCATCAACCCCTTCGGGGGTGGAGGCCCCGGGGGTCCGGAGCGAGTGGACTCCCTGAGGGGGCCCACGGCAGAGACAGACGTTCTAAGGATCAGAGAGGTGCAGCTCCAGGAGGTGGAGGGGCCTGACCCCGAGAGAGAGTGGACCCCCGAGAAGGGCTGTCGCACTGAAAGGGGCACTCCCCACGGACCGCACAGGCCCAAGAGTGGGCATGATCTGTGAGTCTGTGACACTGCCTCAGGCTGAATTGTTTGGGAAACTTTCAGCCAAAATGGTTCAGTCATTTCTGAGAACGAAGCTAAGGAAAAGTGCATTGTTTTGCCAATGTTAAAATATTCTGGTGATCTTATCTTTGAAAAAAAGTTTACTACCCTCATTCTTTGGAGCAGGGACTTAAAAATTGGCAGGGGGCATTTTTTGTGTCAGGGATGTGCCCTTTCCCATCCCAAGGAAAATCTATCTAAATTTGGCCAAGTCATAAGCCTTTGAAAAATCCCCATACAGAGCAACTGAGCATGTTCCATGCCTTCATGGATCCTACATGTGACTGAACTGTGCATGTGTCATCCTTACAGAGGGGTTGACCAAGCTCTAGCCCAGGACTACAGTGGCAAAACTGGACTTTCCCTGTAATGGCTGAGGTGGGACCTGGCACTGGAACTCAGAATAGGCAGATTGGGACTGGAAGCCAGGGAGAGGGGAAGGGAAAGCTGGACTGGGACCCGGTGAAGGAAACAGGGTGGGTGACTGGGAGTCAGTTTGTTGGGGGTGGGGTGGGGCATTGAGATAAAACAAGGAGCTGGGGGGGTCGGGGGTGCCTGGGTGCCTGGCTGGATGAAGACTGGGATTAGGAGCTGGTATAGGGGCAGGGTTGAGGGGGGCAGGGGAGAGATCTGACAAGGAGCTAGGGTATTGGGAGAGAAATGGGACTGGCTGGGGAAAGAGTCTGGGGCAAGGAACCAGCGAGAGGTGTGCGGGGAGAGTGGAATTGGATGAGGAGCCCAGGGAAAGAGACTGGGACTGGGAGAGCTAGATTGGATGAGGAGCCGGGAGGGGTGAGCTGGGGTGTCAATATGATACCACATACTGTTTTTTAAACAAGCAATTTGAAAATCTTGGAACACACAAAATCTATGTTAAAGGAACACTATTAAGGTTGCAAATCAAGCCCTCAGAAGTAAGGAAATGGTGGTGTTAATATTGCCCGTGCAACTTTGCTTTAGCCCCCCTATGTATGTGCATTATATGTATATACTGTAATATATGCTACAATATATAATAACTTTTATAATAGTCTTATATTATATTGTAGTCTTTAATTATGTGATCACATATTATGTTACGTGTACTAGTATATGACTGTGATAGAGTGGGATATGTGTGTATCAAATTATTAATTCTGCTTTGTCCTAGTCTGGATTTGTCGTAGAGCAGCCCATGGTGCTGTCTTTCACACAGCTGCCCTGCCTAGCAAAGGTGTTTGGCACCTTGTTGAAGGGCCATCACTGTGAGCCATTGGGGGCTGTTGATGCTGAATGGCTCAACTATGTCCCCTGTCCCATGGAACATGGGTCCCTACGAACAGATGGGGAAAGGTCAGATGAGGGGAGTGTGCATCTCAAGACATTTGTTATTGTCAAATATCTAGAACAGTGAAGTTGCTGTTGTTAACAAACTCCTTTGCTAAGCCTGTGTTCCTTGCTTTCCTGTCATGTTGTCCCCAAAGAGGTTCAACTAGAAGCCCAGACAGCCCACACCCTAGGTGGAGCTCTGAGGGAGTGCATGTAAGCAACTGGGGGACTCAGGAGGTCTGAGACATTGGTTTTAGGGTATAGTGTGGCTGGATGGTGGCATCTCATGCCCCAAGGAAGAGGTTCAGACAAGAGATCTGAGCCTGGGAGTGTGACTCAGAGTCCCAGTCCTAGAAACAGTGACTAGACTCTGCTCAGACCCAGTTGGCTTGGAAGTATTTGGGACCTAGAGACTGTCCACTTGCAACAGACTGATGACCATATAGTGGGGTACTAGGCCAGCTTGTAACTTTTATGTTATGTTACATTAAGATTCCAGAATTGTCACTCTGTGTGTTACTCTGAAACCTAAAATGTCTGAGTCAGTGTCAAGTGATGGAAGTAGCTACAAGCATGGTTGGGAACTCTTGTTTAAAACATCATCAAGTTCAATCGTCGCTGGGATTCATCGTTTGTTACCGTCCAATTTTTATTTCTCAGCCATTTGGACTTTATGAATTACAGCTTTGCAACAGCACAGGCTTCCAGCTACAATAAGGCATGTATCTGTGCCATCCCAAGTGTCCTAGACCATTGTGATATCAGAGATAATTCAACCAGTTACCACCCTTTCTCTATAGTTAATTCACGGGAAACAATTTCATTAGTTGTATGAGGCAGATTGAACAGAGAGTGGATTACTTGCTCCCAACTGCCACACTCATGAGACATCATGGGCTTTCAGCTACCAGTTTTATTAATTATATTATATTATATTCCCCTTTCTATATACATTTTTCCCAACTTCTCCTTTACCTAATATTATAAGTTTCTTTTAAATATACCTGTATACTTTCCCCATATCTCCCTCAGATAATGAGTCCTCTCCCACTATATTAGCCTCTCAGTCTCTGGGGTACCTTTCCTCGGTGGGGCTGGGAAGCAATGGGGTTTCTAGCAGTCATGAAAGGGTTAAATCCTAAGGCAGGCACGTGCTGTTGCATACAGTGCAGTGCATGTGGACAGTAGTCATTTGTGGAATAAAGAGGAACATGTAACACTTGTAAGTAACCTCCTGAACCCCAGGATGTGAACATGTGGCTGGCACTTAGAACAGGGGGAAAATTGATCAGGGAACTATGGCTCAGGGCCCTGCAGCAGAGAGACTGGCAGCTTGCTGTTCGGCCATTTATCTCATTCTCATGTTCTGTGTGCAGGAGCAGGGAGTGCGTAAGCGGGGAGGTGAGGTGAGGTAAATAATTCATTGCACTTATGAAAAGTTGTGGTATTTATTCACAACAGCCTCTATTTACCACCCTGTTTCAACAGCATGTGCTGTGAGCTGGCAGAGGGGAAAAAGACTCAAGTGTGAGTCTTCTATGTCCTAATGTGCTAGTGGCCGTCTCTTTGCCAGAAGACGGATGCTTGCGCTCTGAGAACCTCTCCAGAGAGCTAATGGCCGACATGGCGTTATTACTAGCCTGCAATGAGCTCCTTTTTTTTTATGATAGTAATTTGTTACACCGGTTTGCCACAAACCCGCTGCTTCCTTGTTAATCCAATAATCTATATGAAAAAAGCAATTTGACATTCCTCCTTCCCATCTGCCACCCATCACCCAATCTATATCTTAACTATCAGTGATTTATTAATGGCGTCTGCATTAAGCACATCTCCGCTTCATTGGCGCCCTCCTAGACACACTCTCTGGATACGTTTAGAGAGCAGAGTCAGCATGGAGAGGAAAAGCAACAATGAGAATAAGCGAGCGGTGGGAATTCCTGTGCTTCATTCAGATGATTCACACACGCACACACACACACAGATGAGGGATTGTACCAGTCAAACTTCAACTCCTCTCTCTCTCTCTCTCTCTCTCTCTCTCACACACACACACACACACACACACACACATACACACACACACACACACACATGCAAAGAGACACGAAATCCAAAGCTCTGTTCACTTTGCCACTTGACCCTAACCACTTTCTCCAACATCGATCTGAATCCAGCACAGGCTAGCTTTCAATTAATATTAAAAGGGCTGCAAGTTGTTGCTGATGGGTCTCAGTCCAGTTCCTGGTGGACAAAGTGTCCACACAGCAAAAACCTACCAGCAATATTTTAGCTCTCTTGTTGGCAGTCTCAGCAGAGAGGCCAAGGACTGCATGGGCCTGCAGAATTAGCTCCCCTTCTCTCTAAGAAATTACCCCCCTAAATCAGGTTCAGGGTCCATTGGCTCAGCAGCGTGTTGGAGTTTGCAATGCTGCAACTGTTTCCTGGGTATTCAGGTATCTTGTGGTTTATAGGGCTGTCAATTCAGCTCCTTTCACAAGCCACTAAAGTCACTTCCTAAATTAAACAAAATATGAAAACAATCATCCCCTCTGGCTGAGCACCGCAAGGGGGTTTCATGGGCTAAATTGGCGTCTTGTCACACGGACAGGCAGCCCTACAACATGTCGTGTTTCTCACAAATAGAAACTTTCACACTGACTTCTGATCTGGATTATGGGACTAAAACAAAGAAGAACAAAAATAAAGTCCACATGAGAGATCATATTGCATGTCTCTTTTGTAAATCCTCGCTGAATTAAACACAAAATGGCTACTAGAAAGCCAAATTCTTGGCTATTTAAAGGTGCTGTACACATAACTGATATGTCTCCAGTTACCTCATTAAACCCAACACACTTTTATAAGCTAGTTTATATAGAAAGTTCATACAGTGGGTAAAGTACAACGTAGATTTTAAAATCACTGGGTGTGTGTGGCGCGGCAGATTAAAAAAAAAAAATTGTTTACCACCAGTTGTTTTTTAAAGGGAATTTGTTGACTCAGATTGGACCCAAATTTTGTATCTTGTAAAAATAGACTGTTTCCAAATCTGAGACTGACAGAAATGTTTCCATGATTTTTAATTTTTTTAAAAATTCCATCAGAAATTGTTTAAATTTTCTTGAAGTGGTTGTAAGGTAACCCCAAAATGGGACCATTGAAAATGTGGAAGTGAAAGCAGCTATAAACAAAAATTAAACTGAATTCATTGATTTTTACTGTCCAGCTCAAGGTAGTGCGAAGAGTGAACAAAAAGCATCCATGGGTGCTGGATATTCCGGTTGTAGCTTTCAAGTCCTGGCCGGTGCTGGAGGGGATTCCGAGGGGCCTAGCTGACTCTGCCAGATTTCCTCCTTGGGCTTCTGGAGACCACATGCTGCAGCATGAGCTGTGCCACCCATTTAAGGTGGCAGCATGCACTCCCCATTGCACCCATCTAGATCATCTGTCTGGTACAGAGGTGAGTGTGTGCTTGTGTATGTGTGTCTATGATCCTATCATCTGAATTGAATGGTTATCAGCATGGTTCCCAGTTACCATTGTGGTGTCACATGGGGCTACCCCAAACTGAGCAATGTTTAGGCTATTTTTGTATGTCATATCTCAGTGACTCTGATCTGAAGATTGAGGTGTCCCTTAGTCCCCTGAAGTGCCTCTGGATGAAGATCATGGGCCTGCAGGAAGATAACAGGGTAGTGAACTTTTGCTGTTGGTATCACATTTCCCTTTCCATTCTGTGAAGAGTAAGGCTGAGATTTTCAAAAGAGCCTAATAGTACTCCACTTTTATTGAGCTTCAATAGGATTTGGGCACCTAATTCCCTTAGGTTATTTTGAAAACCCCAGCGTAAATGGATTGAGGAACATTCAGCTATGCACTCACCTTCAAGATGTAACTAGTTCTTCCTTAATATTATTAGATGTGTTACAACAGTGCCCAGAGGTCTCAATCAGAATGCAGGCCCTACGGTGCTAGGTGCTGTACGCACAGTGTAAGAACAATCCCTGCATCAAAGAGCTGACAATGTAATTTACGACAAGACTCAGCAGGTGGGTGTAATAATTGGAAAGAAGGGGAAAAGGAGGATTTGGGTAAAAATGATCAGAAACAAGTGATCGGTTACATGCACAGGTAGATGATTTTAAATGAACTCAAAAAGTAAGGCTGGTTCGTGTGAAAGAGATGTGTGGGCAAAGCTACTACTACTTCCTTCCCTTTCTTCCTCCTCAAATCTCATTGCTTCAAGCCTCTTGCTGTGTTTCCAGCTGGCAACACCAATTTTTTGGGAGCTCCATGGTGGCTGCTGCTCCAAGAGATGTCTGGGTCTCCCTCCTTTAGGAGGGAAAGTCCCAGCAGAATTGTAGAAATAGTAAGGAAAACCTTTTATAAGGGATCATAGAGCAGAGATGGAAAAGACAAAGTCCTTCTGATTTTTTTCCCATCTGATATGCAGTCCTATTATAAAAATGCCAGAGCAAGGTGTAGATTGTGCAAGAGCAAATTGCATACTCTGGACTGACAGCTCACTTAAGCTGTCATGGCTTAAAGGTACAGTATGTAAAGGGTGACATACAGTATTGCAGCAGCAGCAGTAGAAGAAAGCTCAGGATGAGGCTGGATCCTACATCCTTATGTCCCCTTCTGCTTTAGAAGAGCGTAGTTTGCTTGCCCTATTGAGCCAGAATCCTAGGGGACCGCGGGTTTCTGTAAACCAGCATCTTGAAAGCTGGAATCTCCCGCACACTCCCACGCAAACACAGCAATTATTCCAGGGGAGCGTTTTAAATCTAAAAGCACTGCCTGCTGGTGGAAACAAGTTTTAAAAGTCAGCCTTTTATGTTCTGAGAGAAGCATGGCTAGTGCTGGATGTCTAATGAGTGGGGGAAGGGCCAGGTGATGGATTGCCTCTGTCCCCGCTGCAGTGTGAGAGCAAGCTCATTTGGCATACCCATAGGAAGGAAGATTTTGTTAATGGCTTTGTAGAAGACACAAGTGAATCCAGAGAGTTATTTGTGACCAAGATTGCGGGGTAGGAGGGGTGTTAATCTCCTGGAATGTGTGCTTTTTGAGAATCTCTCCGACTCCTTTTTGAGATATGGGTTAATAATCCTTTTCCCCCTTGTAATGTCTTTGATGCCCCCACACCCCCAAGACAGAGACATTAAATATAGGGGCTGGGTTCTTTTTCTTACTAAAGGAAAATATGAAATAGCTGCTATTAGGAATAGAAGAGTCTGACCAAAACGAGGCTGCCTCAGAGTGAGCCAACCTATGTGTAATTGTTAGGGCTGACTGAAATGTTGTTTCTAATGGAAAAAATGGGTTTTTGAGTCAGTGAACATTTTCAAGGAAAGCATCTACTGTTCTCAAACAATTTCAATTTTTTGGCAGAAAAGTGAAAACCAAATAATTGTCCATTTTTGGCCCCAAAATTTCAGGTTTTGATGAAAATTTAGTTTTCTGCTGAAAAATAAGCCTTTTTGTCATTTGTCAAAAACACGTATTTTTGGCCAGCTGTATTCATCATGTATTTTTTATTAAAATTTTTCTCCTTTACATCTTTGCTGCTCATTTTGACAGTCTTTATTTGCTCTCTTACCCTTTCTGCTCATCATTTCACTCTCTTTCTCTCTCTCTCTCTGCTGCAGTTTTCATACTATTTTAATTAATTTTTCGCTTTCCTACTCTCTTCCTTTTTTCACCACATCTCCTAAGCAGAAGATGAACCTAATAATATTTGAGTTTAACTTGGACTTTGGATCCCTTCACATTTGAGTTGTTTTGAAATTGGCTAAAAGTTATCCAAAAGAAAAAAGTTTGACATTAGATGTGCTAGCCTATTCCTATCTTATCCCTGCACCATGAGATTCTCTATAGCCGAGAAGGAGATGGGTGAAATGCAGCTCAGATGGAGCTTTAAGAGTCCACATGTCTCTGTTTCTCTGAACCTATAAAGACTAAGATTTGCTCTTGTGAAGTAAGGCATAATGACCACTATTCATAATAATAAATTTACATTTCTTTAGCTCCTTTTATCAAAAAGTGCCCCAATCAAACAAGTTTTAGTTAAAGATTGGCAGAATTTGTAGACATACTGGTTTGCAAAGCCTATTCAACCAGGTTTTGGTTGGGCAGAACCAAAACCTGGTTGGTTTAGACCCAGGCCCTATTTTATCTGCCTTTCCCCGGCCCACCAACTCCATGCAATTCAGATAAATGGTTCTGATTTTTCCCTTTCTATTGCGTAAGTATCACTCAGCCACCACTGAAACACAGCCGGTTTGCTCAAGTGACACCTCACAACAGTATTCAGGAAGAATAACTTCTCCAGTTGATACTTCTTGGGGCAGTTTAAAGGGCCCTGAGTTGCCATTTGGCCAGGACTCTGAGATCAACACTCACCCTAGCCCTAGGATGGAACTGGCGTAAGACAAGGAAATAAGTATGGGGTTTGGAAAGAAAAATAAAAGTCCCTATAGGTCTGTCTGCTCTTGATCGGTGACAGCAAGCATTTTTCTACCTCCTTCACACATTAGTATGACAAAGTCAAAGGTGTTAAAACTGGTGCTGGTGAGATTAGTGGTGCTGGTTACAGGCAGTAGTGGTCTTGATAATAAGGGTGACTACCACAGTGCTGCCATTGGTGACACTAACCCTCTTGGTGAAAGATGGTAAGACACAGTGAACCCAAAACAGTGGGTCAATGGGACTAGGGTGTAAGTCCTCATGGTGTCCATGTCCTTGGGGTTTGAATTGCATATACAGTGTATGAACAGCTTACCTAGGCTAGGTCTACACTACAGCGGTGTTCCGACCTAAGATACGCAACTTCAGCTACGTGAATACGGGTGGTGAGGACGGGGGAAAGCCGACCGCTGCCGCGCTGCCGCCGACTCCGCTGCCGCCTCTTGTCGAGGTGGATTTCCGGAGTCGACGGCAGAGCGATCAGGGATCGATTTTACCGCGTCCTCACGAGACGCGGTAAGTCGATCCCCGATAAACCGATTGCTACCCGCCGGATCGGCGGGTAGTGAAGACGTAGCCCTAGAGTGCAGCTCCAGAGAATCTACTCCAAAGGTCATTATGTAGAAGCTAGTGGTGTTACAGTGAGGGAACAGGGTGTATAGAACAACTGGCTCAGTCAAGACCCACTATATTGGAGCAAGTCAGGCATAGCCTATGGAGAGGAGAAGAAATGGCATTGCTAAGTCATGCTGGTGGAGTAAGGGGTGACATTCTCCCAATAAGTGTGTATAGAGGAGGCATATGTGCCAGGTGTGCAAGATACCTCCCTCTTTTAGAAACTACTAAGCCAAGTTGATTGAGAAGGACTCTGTCTGTGTTTCTTTTCATCCCCTTAGAAACCTCATAAGCACATAGAGGTTTAGGGAAACTGACACATCACAGGACCCTTAGGCACTGCTTCCTGCAGCCCCCTCCTATCTACTTGAGGATGAGTCCCCCCCTCAACCCTTCCACACTGACCTGCTTGGAGTCGCTAATGGGAGCTAGGAGACGGTGTGTAATTGAATTGGTATCTCTGCTTCTTGTCACCACAAATTGTCCTGGGAAAGGCACAGAGGAAAGAGACAAAATGCAGAAACCCTAATTGAATTCAGGCAGCACAGAGGTAATAAACAGCTGAGGCTCCTGGGTGAAAGGTGATGGGTGGAAAAAGAGAGGGGGCTCCTGGGAGATTCTTAGCTTTCTAAGGCCAGAAGAGACCATTCTAATCATCTGGTTTCACCTCCTGTGTAACACAAGCCATAGAACCTCACCCAGTAATTCCTGCTTCAAACCCAGTAACTTGCGGTTGGACTAAAGAATAGCTTTTAGAAAGACAGTCAGCGTAGACTGTCTAGGATCATCCCGTCCTGAACAGACAACCTTAGTTCTGGCATTTCCTAGCTTTTGAGAGCTTGACTTTGCCCTCTTAATGTAGGTTTTAGTGAGTCATTTTCTAGGTATTAAAGAATACCGAAGAAAACAAAATTCCATCTTGTGCTCTCATGTTGACACATGGGGCATTAACTGGGTTTGCTGGAACCTTTAGATCCACCATGCAGACCCTACCCCTTGAGCTTTTCCACCCTTTCTGTGGAACAGCCAGAGATGACATGCGCCTGCTGACAGTGGGAGGGGGGGTAGCGGGAGGCACAATTTAAAGGTTCAGCCATCCCTGGAACAGCTTGAGTCATGCCCCCCCAGGCAATCCCCACCTTACCCTCCAAGTCTCCCCACCAGAAAGCAACAGTCACTCCCTGCAGCTCCCAGCTGTTGCTTTTGCCTCTCCCCACAGGGTACAGCTTGCCACTCACAGGCTCTAGCAGCTGCGGCACAGGGAGGGGGCCTGGCTGCAACCCAGTGGGGCTGGCAAATCCTGGCAGAAATTGAGGAGGAGGCACATGACCCCTTGTGTCCCCCCTCCCACACACACACACATGCATTGCCTTCGCAAACAGCACTCGACGGGGAGCAGACACACACTTGGCTAGTGGGTTTCACAGCTATGTGTTGTCAGAGGGATGTTAAGATTCAGGTATCTTGGATTCCATTCCTTCTGGAGGAGAGTCTTTTCTACTGGTCAGACCCTTTGGCCCCTGTTCTTCCCAAGCCTGATCCCCTTGGCCCTGCCCCCTCCAGCCTATCCTTGTCCCAGTCTCCAACCTTCAAACTCTTCATGCCAGTCTCCTTGCCCATGCAATTTCCTCCCATCTCCTGCCCTGGCTCCATGTCTGATCTGTCTTCCTGACCCCCATTGGCTCTCAGTCTCCTTGCCCAGCCAGTTCCAGATTCCTTCTCCAACTCTCAATCCCACTTTCTCCCCTCACCTCTTCCAGCTTCTAGTCCCACTCTCCTCCTCTGGTTCCTTGACACAGTCTACTTCCTTCGCTGCCCTCCCCTCACCCCACTGGTCCAGTTCTTATTACCTCTGCATTTGAGTCAGGCTGCTTCCCCTTCTGTGGTGCCTGGGTAGCTGTGGCTGATGTATTGAAAGCCCAGGAGGGAAAGTCTTGCTCAGACCCTGCAATCCTGGGATGGGATCTTTGGAGAGTGTAGCTGACAAATCTTAGCAAACCTCTACTGAGCCTGTGTGAACTGAGATTTTTCAAAGGCTCAGCAAAACGAACTTCCCTGACACCAAAGCAACTCCTCTGCCAAATTTCAAGTACCTGCTCCAAAGCACAGGGATGCTTCTCAATGAACAAGTTGTAAGAATTTTTTGTCATGTTGGCAAACCAATCAATTGTTGCCCTAATCTTGGTCTTGGAAACTGCAGAACCAATTTAGCTGAAACCTTCCAAAAAACTTTAGGCTGAGGCAGGCACCCAGCATGGAAAATATTGCCAATCTTTAACCATACTAATTGAAGTTATAAGCAACTGAACACAGGGTTTTATAACAGGAAGTGTCAGGCAGCCTTGAAATCAGACCTCTCAGATGAGCTGCCTGCACTTGTTCTGTTTCAGCCCAGGTGCAAGGCACGTGTTATTTGGTCATGATATGATTCAGTGCATCATGACACAGGACAGTAACTTTTGCACCTCCTTCAGGGAAGCAGGGGTTGTAAGAAACCAGCAGAGCAGACATTCTGTGCCATTGGCCAGTTCAGCTTTATGTAACAGTGTGCCATCTCAGGGATGCCCTCTATTCTCACCCCAGATGAAAGCTGTAACCACCATTGACTTTAACGAGTGTCACTTGTATCCTGTGGGGAAGAGCAACTGGGGGATTTGTCATCTATTCTTAGTGGTGCTAAGAGGAGGAAACCAACCAGATTTTACTACTTCTTTGACAGTGAAATTGAAAGGCCAAGCTCTTCCCTGGAGATCAGGGGCACGAGTGGGGCAGGGGCAGGAATCCCAAGGCAGGAATCCCCTTCGCCCCTGACCAGAGCTGGGTGGTGTAACAGTGGAGCCCTTTCCTTGTTGGTGTGACAGAGGGGCAGCTGGGAGTAATCTGAGTGAGTGGTATTGCAACAGTAATCTGGTGCCTGGAGTTGCAACACCACTTCAATGTGGGGCTGCTGGGCAGGTAGCTTGGGCCTCTTCCTTAGAAAAAATTCTGGATGTGCCCCTGCTGGAGATCCACGCTATAGTGTTACATTCTGTCTCATATAGGGTGGAACTATGAAGCAGGACTGGGGGCTGAAAGCTCTGAGAGGGAATGCTGGCAATCCAAAACAGCTCTAGCGTACTCAGAAGGGGGGATATGGCTGCTGGGAAGATAGAGTTCCATACTTACGTGTCATTGGACTGGGTTATACTGCAAGCTGGGGGATTTCTTCTGGTTATGTTAAACCATTTTGAATCCTTCTTGTACACACTGTGCTGTAATCCTCAATCATAAAACCTCGCACTTTCAGGACAAGAAGGTGCTGACTGCTAAGAATGCTATATATCTAGATTACTCACTTCATACTGGCCTGATCTGACCACAACAGCCCTGGTAACTTACACTGGTGTTATAGCTTGTGAGTGGTGTGCTCTAGCAACGTATCTCAGCCTGTCAAGTGTTTGAAAGAACAACAGTATCTTGAAATGGCCTCCTGACACACCCCAGCGTATATTTTTTTGCAGGGCCGGCTCCAGCATTTCTGCCGCCCCAAGCAAAAAAAAAAAGCCGCAATCGCGCCCGGCGGCGGCAACTGGGAAAAAAAAAAAGCCGCGATCGGCGGCGGCAGTTCAGCGGCAGGTCCTTCACTCCTAGAGGGAGTGAGGGACCTGCCGCCCCCGAATTGCCGCAGGTGCCGCCCCTCTACCTTGGCCGCCCCAAGCACCTGCTTGTTAAGCTGGTGCCTGGAGCCGGCCCTGTTTCTAGGCTAGACTGATGTAGCGTCAAGTAATCGTGAGGCCACCAAAAAAGCTCAGCTGCTCTGTATCCACCCATTAGCATGATACTACAGAGTTGTGCTCTGCTGGAATATGTCATGAAGATGGATGTTTTGAAGCCTGCGGTTGGACAGGGGCCCAGACAACTGGAGAAAGCCTTTCTTCAGTATGATATCAGGGCAAAGAGTTCCTTTGTCCAGTCCTTGACTGTAAGCTACTGCCACCTCACTTTTCATATTAGGTGACGGCTCTGGTACTTTGGGACTGTGTGAGCGAATGGCATTGGTGTCAGCTACCCAGTGCTTTCCTGTTCTCCCGGTCTTGTTTGTAATCGAATCAGAGCTGTGATTTTTTCAGGTCTCTGGGGCAAAGCGTTCATGCTGGAATGAAGAAGAATAACGACCATTCTTCCTCCTGCACCCTGTCTCCTTGCCCCTGCTCTTGCAGACCTTGGAACCTCCTGACCCTTTTAGAGGCAGCACAGCAGCCTGCCCCATCTTTTATTGAATTGAATTGCAAATCGGGGGATGCCTCACTGAGGGCAGGGCATCCATTTCACTTCTGTGTCCCTGCTGTACCCTCCCCTGGGACAGGCTTAGGCCCTGAGGAAGGGCAGTCAGCCTTCATTAAGGAAGGCATTTGATAAGATTAACTCCCTGTTTAATAAGAACTTAGTCAGTCAGACCCAGCTGTGCTCAGCCGTAAGTAAAAACAAATGCATGGAGTTCTGCTGCACACCCTCAGCAACTCAGGGGTCAAATTCTCACCCTTCCAACTGTGGCTCTGGAGAAGGAGACTTAAAAAGTCTGACTTCCCCTCCGTCCTGTTCCTTTTCAGCAGGACTAGAGGGGAAAGACATCAAGATGACTTAGAGTGGAGGGTATTTATCTATAACAACTAGAGAGTGCTTCTGGCTTGGGACCAGTCAACAGGTTGCCCCTCCCCTGGGGAGCCTCTCAAGATGGATGGCTATCACGACAGTGCCGTGAACTGCAGCCAATGGTGCATGGAATTAAACAACCTTAATCCTAAAGAAATCTGCTTAGATGCTCACAAACCACACCGGAGCCTTGGGACTGTGCCTTGTTTACAGTGACTAATTCTTCCCCTGACTGTAGAGGGGAAGGAGTCACAGGGGAAGGTCAGACTGGGTCACAGATCACTGGAGAGAATACAAATCAAAGCAGAACCCTTAGCCTTTTGGTTTGGTTTGTATTAACAGTTTGATCTATCTTTTTTAGCTCCAATCACACTTGCCCTGTGACTCTCTCAGGAGCAAACTCGTCTCCTTTCAAGCCCTACAGGATGGTGGCTCAGAAAAGGGAAGTCGTGCCTGCTAGCTCTGAGCTTGACCTCTTTCCCTGGTGAGCATAGTACAGCAGCACTTCACTGCACTGTCCCTTTGGGCCTGCTCCTGGGTTCCCATTGACTTCAGTGACAAAGCTCCCAGCAATTTCGACCTTTCAAGACTGGGCTTGTAGTTTGCTGACATGAAGCTTTAAGTGGTATACAAGGTAGCATCTCAGCCCTATGTGATCTGGTTGGTGCTCTCTATATCTCACAGAAGTGGACTATGTCCCCTGTTCAGCCTGCTATGCTGTTACTGTAACCTGAGCATATACACTTTTCCTGTTACTCCCTTCCCATGGGTGCTTATTACTAGATTTCACAGGAGCTGCATGTATTGGATCAAGGGGAAAAGAGCTCATTTTCTCTGTGTTTCTCAACCTTTTCATGTTATTCCCCCTCACCTTTCTCAATAGCTCTTGCAAAAAAAGACTAGGATCCTATTTCAAGATTTGGGTTTTTATATATAAAAGCCCTTGCTACCTATAAAAGAAAGTCCAGTTTAGCTATCTTAAGGACTTATATGGCCCCATTAGGGCTATCTAGTTAAGAACAGGAGGGGCCTGTATAAAGCCCAATAGCTGAGAGCAGAAGGAAAACAACAATTCTGCGTTGCAAAGGATTTAAAAGTTTGTTTTTGTTCCACTGTGGAACAAAACCAAGAGCTCTTGAAGTTTGTTGAGAGAGAGATCCAACCCAGGATAGCCAATAGCACAGTGATTACAGAGAACCAGGTTCCAATCTCTGCTCTGAATTAGACAGAGTAGCGACTGGAATCTGCCTCTCCCATCTCCCAGATAAGTGCCCTAACCTCCAGGTTTTTGGCTATTCTGGGGTGGGAGCTTTCTCTTTCTCTGAGTAGAAATTCCATCCTAGACCTGAGGAAATGTTTGTCCAAAGCGATATGTTAACATGAAACACGTCTGTTTTGACAAAACAGCATTTCTCAATCAGCTCTAGCCTCCATCACCACAGTATCTGAGCACCCACAATCTTGAATGAGTTTATCCTCCAGCACCCTGTGAGGTAGGGCAGTGCTGTCATCCCCATTTGACAGATGGGGAACTGAGGCACAAAGAGTAAGTGATTTGCCCAAGGTCACCCAGCAAGTCTGTGGCAGGGAACTGAATCCAGGTCTTCCAAGTACCAGGCTAGCACCCTAATATGTTCAAAGGAGGGATTTAGGATTATTGGTAACCTTTTGGGAAAGGAGGAGCCTATAAAGGAAGGATGGACACCACCTAAACCAAAACAGAACCAGATTGCTGGCCATGTAAAATTAAAAAGGTTGTAGAGGAGTTTTTAAACTAAGGGCAGGGGAAAAGCCAACAGATGCGGAGGCACACATCGCTCAGAGAGACATGTCCCTTGTGGGGGAGGATGTATTAAAGGGGATATTCTATATCCTAGTAAAGAGGAGAGGATACACGTTGATAAAGTACAGGTAGGAGCAGAAGAGAAACAGTCAAACAAAAAAGAGACCTATGCTGTTACATGACACAAAGGCAGACAACTAAATATTGACAAATTTTATAATTGCTTGTATACAAATGCAAACAGTCTAAATGCTCAGATGGGTGAGCTTGAGTGCCTGGTATTAAATGAGAATATTGATAGAATAGACATCACAGAAACTTGGTGAAATGGTAATAATCAGTGGGACACAGTAGTACCAGGGCATTAAAATATAGGAATGACAGAGTAGGTTGTGCTGTACCATATGACTGGCAGATAGCTAATATGTGGCCGATTTTTAAAAAAAAGCATCTAGAGGTGATCCTGGCAATTACAGGCCGATAAGTCTAACCTCGGTACCAGTTAAATTGGTTGAAACTATAGTAAAGAACAGAATTATCAGGCACGTAGATGAACACAATTTGTTGTAAAGAGAAATCATGCCTCACCAATCTATTAGAATTCTTTGAGTGTGTCAGCAAATGTGGAGATGGGTAATCCAGGAGATACAGTGTACTTGGATCTTGAGAAAGCCTTTGACAAGGTCCCTCACCAAAGGCTCTTAAGCAAAATAAGGACTCATAGGATAAGAGGGAAGGTCCTCTCCCTGGATCAGTAACTGGTTAAAACATAGGAAACAAAGGGTAGGAACAAAGGTCAGTTTTCACAGTAGAGAGAGGTATAATAGTGGGGTCCCGCAAGAATCTGTACTGGGACCAGTGCTGTTCAACGTATTCTGATCTTGAAAAAAGGTTAAAAAGGGAGGTGTCAAAATTTGCAGACTACAGAAAATTACTCAGAATAGTTAAGTCCAAAGCAGACTGCGAAGAGTTATAAGAGATCTCACAAAAGTTGGCAAGAAAATGTTAGATGAAATTCATCATCAATAAATGCAATGCAATGCACATTGGAAAACATATTCCCAACTGTACATATAAAATGATGGAGTCTAAATTAGCTGTTGCCACTCAAGTCACTGTAGATACTTCTCTAAAAACATCGGCTCAATGTGCAGCAGCAGTCAAAAAAAACCTAACAATGTTAGGAACCATCAGGAAAAGGATAGATAAGATTGAAAATATCATAATGTTACTATATAAATCCATGGTATGCCCACACCTTCAATACTATGTGCAGTTCTGGTCGATGCATCTCAAAAAAGATATATTAGAACTGGAAAAAGTGCAGAGAAGGGCAACAAAAATGATTAGGGGTATGGAACAGCTTCCATATGAGGAGAGGCTGAAAAGACTGAGACTGTTCAGCTTGGAAAAGAGAGGACTAAGGGGGGATATGATAGAGGTTTATAAAATCATGAATGGTGAGGAGAAAGTGAATAGGGAAGTGATATTTACCACTTCACATAACACAAGAACCAGGAGTCACCCAATGAAATTAATAGGCAGCAGGTTTAAAAAAAATATAAGGAAATACTTCTTCACATAATGCACAGTTAACCTCTGGAACTGGTTTCCAGGGGATGTTGTGAAGGCCAAAGGTACAATTGGGCTCAAAAAAGAAGTAGATAAGTTCATGGAGTATAGGTCCATCAACGGCTATTAGCCAAGATGGTCAGGGATGCAACCCCATGCTCTGGATGTCCCTAGGCTTCTGACTGCTAGAAGCTAGGACTGGACAACAGGGAATGGATCCCTTGATAACTTTCCCTGTTCTGTTCACTCCCTCTGAAGCATCTGGCACCGGCCACTGTCAGAAGACAGGATACTGGGCTACATAGGCGCTGACTGGGAAAAAAATAGTGGGTGCTCAGCACCCACCAGGGGCCCTGCCCGTCAGCTCCTCCCCAGCATCTCCTGCCTGCCGATGGGCCCCGTTGATCAGCTCCTCCCCCTCTCTTCCAGCACCTCCCGCCCACTGTGATCAGCTGTTCAGCAGCATGCAGGGGGCGCTGGGGGGATGGAGGAGCGGGGGCAGGTGGAGGGAGGGCATGCATGGGAGGGGTCAGAACAGGGCTGGAAGAGGCAGGGTGGGGCCTTGGGGGAAGGGATGGAGTGGGGGAGGGGCCTGGGGCTAGATGGACGGTTGGTCTGTAGCTGTTCTTATGTACTTTTGCTCTGTGACTAAATGAGCAAGGACAGCATGTAAAGTATGAGGAGCCCCCAGATTAAAAGGGAGTGAGGGGGAGTAAGTATCCCCAAGTTGGGAGTCAGGATATTCCCTGTTAGGCAACTGCCCAGCACACTTTGAATTGTAGCATATATGCATATGGATGGCTGTGTAGCGTGTGTACATACTGTTAGGTGTATGTATGCCTGCATGTCCATAGGGGTGTGGTGAACATTAGTGTACTTGTAACTCTATATGTGTGTACGTTAGTTTCCCTGTGTCACTACAGAGCATGTTAGCAGATAAAACTGAGAGTCCGGAGACCTGAGTTCTAGTCCTAGTTCTGGTTTGGATTTACTGTGACTTTGCGCAAGTGGCTGTGCCTCAGTTTCCCCATCTGCAAAATGAGGAAATGAAACTAATGCTACTATCAAGTGTTCAGACCTCCAGCATGAAAGTATAACAGCCAAATATATTTGGACACATACCTACTGCTGTGCTTGCACACATTAGCACACCTAGTATCAGCCCCTCCCCCCCCCACACGGTACATATATACCTGAAGCCACAAAAACACATACATTCATGCACACATACGGCCATTAGTATACACACAGAGCTGCATTCACACGTATTTGTCCACAAACACTTCACTGTGAAATCATTAGAGCTGGGTGAAAAATTTTCAGCAAAAGAGTTTTCCAGCAGAAAAGTCAGTTTCATTAAAATCAAACCTTTTTGTGGGAGCGTGTCAATTTTGATGAAATTTTTGATGGGAAAAACTCAGTGAATCATTGTGACTCTAATTTTGTTTTGATAATATGAAAACGTTTCATTTCAATAAGATAAAAACATTTCATTTTGACTGTATTGTTTGATTTTGTTTTTATGTTTATTATATTAAAATATTAATATATAATATAGCAGAGTTAATATTTTAATATAATCTACCAGTCAACATGAAATTCAACAAAATGATAATGTCTTGAAGTGGAATGTTTTGACATTATTGAAATGAAACAATTTGATACAATCAAAACAAAACATTCTGATGGCCCTTTGTGGAAGCAGAGAAAGAATTTTTTTTGGAATTTCCATTCCACAGGAAATATAAAGTTTTTGACTTTTTGTTCCAGTTGAGAACAAAACTAAAAAAGTCAGAATTTCCCATGAAGCGGAAATCTCATTTTCTGATCAGCTCTGGAAATGATATCCCTAGATATGTAAACATATATTAGAATGTAATAGAACCTTTGGAGAGCCAGGTGCTCTTGTGGATAGCACTCCTAGTATCGCATCTCACTGGGAAGGTGTTTCAGTTCAGTTCCTCACCGGAGGATGAGCTCAGCTTCTCCTTGGGTTTGCAGTGTCCTTGTCCTCTTCTTATCAGAGTGGGAGTGAGCTTGGAATGTGGCTTATGCCCCTCCCGCAGCAGCAGTAGTTGGTAGGGGAGCCCCCCCCACCCCACCAGGCTCCTACTCAGAGTCCTATGAGGGTCAACAGTCTCCAGCACTCTGGAGTGTCCTTGAAGTTACCCTCCCTGGATCGCTACCACCTGTCTCTCCCCATGGCTCCAACTCCAATGTAAGGTAACAAAAGAAAAGAGCTCCTCCCACTCAGAGCTGCGTGGTAATGGGGCGGGGCTCCGAGCTCCGGGCCGAGCGGCAGGAGCTCAGGTCACATGGAGCCACGCCGCTGCAGCACTGTCCAGGGCCGCTCCTGGATGCGGCGCGCTGAGGGTCCGGGAGAGGGGGGAGATGGGAGTAAGCAGCATGGAAAGCCCCTCTGAGCCGGACACCCCCCTGACCTCCCCCCCCCAGCCCTGACCCCCAGCTCCGAGCCCAGCCCCTCTGAGCTGGACACCCCCCCCGATCCCTCCCCCCCACAGCCCTGACCCATGCTCTGCAGATCTGGAGGAGCAGGGCTACCTGGGCCCAGTGAGGGGTTTGTACACCCCATCACATAGTAAAATACGCAAGCAACTCACATTCAAGCACCCGTTCACATGCGCACATTGTTGTATGCAACACCACTGGGCCATGACATAAGAACAAAATACACACTACCTGGAACCTAGATACTATGGTAATGGATGAATTAGAAATGCCTTACTATATAGAAGCACACCCCTAACTTATCGTATTCTCCATCACTGTTGCTGGGTGTCAAGCCCTGAAATCCTTATTGTAATGTCCTATCAACCCAGTCTACACAGAGGGAAGCCAAGGATTTTCATGGAGATGGGCAGCAGGGATGGCAGGGTGAGCACAGGAAAAGAGTACAGTACCTTCTTATTCAGACTCAGATGGTTCTGGGGGCTGGCAGTGGTAGAAAACTGCTGAGTCACATAATCCCAGAAGTCAAAGCTGGACAAGACCTATTGCCAATGTGTTATCCAGACTACTCTCCCTGACACACCACTATGCACTCTGAACCCATTGTACGTTTACTAATGTTCAGTCAAGTCTAGATTGAAATGTCCTGAATGATGGAGCTCCTGCCAAATTCCCGGCAGAAATTATTCACTAGCTAAAGCAATCATTCTGTCAGGTAGAGCTGGTTGAAAATCTTGCATCAAAACTTAATTTAAAAAAAAGATAATGGCTCTTTGCTGAAACTGGAATGTTCAAGAGACAACTTACATTTTCATAGATCTTTTTTTTTGGAGGGGGAGAAGGTAAAACAAACATAGAATATTTTTTTTTCATATTGAGGGAGCCTCACATTAGAATATCCTGTATTCCCATGGTTGAAGCACTCTCCTGAGAGTGGAGGAAGGATTTGAAATGGGGGTCCCCATATACCAGGTGAGCACCCTAACCTATGGGGGAGGTCCTCCTCCAGCTTCTTGTTAAAGTGGTGTAGGTTCCTCATTCTAGGAGAAGGTTCACAGCTGAGACTCACTAGCAGAGATAGGCTCCTAAGTCTAGCTGCAGAGAGGTGCCTGTCTCCGCAAGATAGCTGGGCTTTAGCGCCCTCTTGTTGGCATCTCCCATTGGCTAGCTTAGGCAGCTCCCTGCCTCGAAAGCTGGCTTTTGTGGATCACATTCTTAGGCACCTGTCTTTCCCCACGCTTTGTACAGGAGCGGAGGCACCTATCTCAGAGGCTTTGTGAATTGCAGTGATTTTTCTAAGTGCCTAAAAGTAAGGCATAGTGATGCTCAGTGTCACAACGCCTAACTCCTTTTGTGCATCCAGGCCTTAAGCACTTAGCAGCCTAAGTTTCATTGAAAGTTAAAGGCCTGTGGCTTGTAAGGGCCCAAATTACTTTTGGAAATGGAACTTGGGCTCCTAAACCACGTAGGCACATCTGAAAATATCACCCATAGTCAAAATATAGGATTAAGCTAATTTTCTTTTGTAGTTCAATATTTATAATAATATGGTAGACATAAATGCCTTCAGTGGCAGCCAGGAGTGACTTGCCCTCAATCAGCTGATCTTTTACATGTAGATGGCTCTCTAGTTTGTGTACAAAAGGCATGTGGGGAATGTATATGATGTGTGCATTTTATGTGTCTGTGAGTTTGCACATATCAGTACTGTTCACGTTTCCTTATTCATGTGTTTGATGTGCAGAGTGGGTTTGTATGGAGTGTTCAAAATAGTTGTAACATGCACAGGCACCAACTTTCCAAAGTGCTGGGGTGGGTACTCGACCCCCAGCTTTGTCCCAGACCCCGCCCCACTCCACTCCTTTCCCAAGGCCCCACCCATGCCCTGCCTCTTCCTGTCCCTGCTCCACCCCCACCCTGCCTCTTCCCGCTCAGTTCTGCCCCCTCCCCCAAGCGCTCTGCATTCTCGCTCCTCCCTCCTCCCTCCCAGTCTCCTGCATGCCATGAAACAGCTGATCACGGCAGGTGGGAGGCACGGGGAGCGAGGGGGAAGCGCTGATCAGTGGGGCCTGCTGGCAGGTGGGAGGTGCTGCGGGGGGAGCTGATAAGGGGGCTTCCCCGTGGGTGCTCCATTTTTTCCCTGTGGGTGCTTCAGCCCTGGAGCACCCACAGAGTTGGCGCCTATGGTAACATGTATGTAATGATATTGGGGTAGGTCCTTTTCTGCAGCCAAACTCCACTCAATTCAGGCAAGTGGGGAGCATTATGGAGCTGTTTGTGGTACCACCAAACCTTTGCTACCTGGCCCCAGTGTAAGTGTTAGAGCAGCTCCTGAGCTTCTCTCTTATGCAGGGCCGGCTTCAGGCACCAGCCCAGCAAGCAGGTGCTTGGGGCGGCCAACGGAGAGGGGCGGCACGTCTGGCTCCTCGGTGGCAATTCAGCAGCGGGTCCCTCAGTCCCTCTCCGAGCGAAGGACCAGCCACCGAATTGTCACTGAAAACTGAAGCGGCGGCGGTAGAGCAGATCACAATTGTGGCTTTTTTTTTTTTTTTTTTGCTGCTTGGGGCGGCAAAAACCCTGGAGCCGGCACTGCTCTTATGCCATTGGTCTAATGTCTGTTGGGGATTGTAGCGGGGTGGTTACCCCACTCCAGCCCTGAAGGGCTTAAAACAGCTCTGGGAGAGGGCTGCGGCGGGGGAAAGCTAGGCTTATTGGGAGAAGCAGCCACAGGTGGGGCCACGCCCCAATCAGACCACAGTTGGCCCCATAAGAGGGCTGAGGGCCAGAGACTTAGGGCTGGTCCACACTAAGCTCCCAGTTCGAACTAAGATACGCAACTTCAGCTACGTGAATAATGTAGCTGAAGTCGAAGTATCTTAGTTCGAACTTAAAGGTACTTACCGCGGGTCCACACGTGGCAGGCAGGCTCCCCTGTCGACTCTGCGTACTCCTCTCGTGGAGCAGGATTACCGGCGTCGACGGCGAGCACTTCCGGGATCGATTTATCGCGTCTAGACAAGACACGATAAATTGATCCCAGAAGATCTATTGCTTGCCGCCGAACCAGCGGGTAAGTATAGACGTACCCTGAGACAGACACTCTCTCTAACTCTCTTGAGAAAGAAGGACCTGGCTGCTTGGGAGAGAAGGGTACCTGAGGTGGAGCGGTGCTGAGGAAGGGCAGAGGGAGCTAGGGAGTTCCAGCCTGGAAAAAACCCATGCTGCAGGCCTTGAAAAGGGCCTACAAATAGGTACTGGGGCTGCAGAGGGGCAGCCCAGAGATAGGCATAGGCAGCAGGTCTTAACCCCCTTGCTGATGATGAGTGGCTTACAGACTGCCGTCTGCCCCAGTGAGCGGGGGCTAGATGGAGACTGGCAGTCGCCACTGATGCAAGGTGGGGATAGAGGGTTGGGGGTTTCCCAGGGAGGGGAGACCCAGAGAGAGAGGGTACTGCGGTGGGCAGAACCCCTGAGCAAAGGGCACCGGGGTCCAGGAGGGACACGGGGGCCAGCATCAGGCGAGACACCAGCCAGCAGAGGGCAATCCGGGCTGGAAAGAGCTAATTCCCTGGATGACCAGCAGGAGGCGCCGCGCCAGTGAGTCGTCACCCCTGCCACAGGGATCTTATGCCAGTTGAGTACGGGGTTAGCTCCACTGCACTTTGCAATGCCTCTGGTGCATCCTCTGTGCTGGAAGTGGAGAGGAGAGTGGTTGGTGCAGGAGGCAGCTACACAGCCTCTGTCAGCTTTATGCAAACAGAGAGGTCACTATTCAAGGGGGATCCTGAGCTGGCCACTTCTGGTCAGTGTATGGTCAATTTGCACCACCTGAGCAGCGTTCAGTGATCTTCGCAGACTGGGGAACCTGGCCCAGTGTGTTTATGTTTGGCCTCAGTGTGTGTAATGTGCACTCTACACAATACGGGACATATTTATGGGTGAGGCATGTGAATTTGTTTGAATTGAGTTTGAGCCAGTAGTTTGTGTGCATTACCCAATGCATGTATTGACATGTAGTGTTGATATGTGCTGAGTGTGCAAAGTGACTGCCCTATAGGTTTGTCCGCAATGTTGGTATGCGGCATGGGTATGGATAATTCAGGCACAAATGTATGGGATGTGCGTCATGTTTGTGTTTATGGCGTTGTGTGAGGTGAGTCTGTATGGAATATTTGTGTGTTGGTAGCACAAATGTGTGTGTGGAGTCTGTAACGTGTTCCTCCGTAGCCAGGGGGATATGTGCACGTGTATTTTGTGTTTGGCTGGTGCAGGTTGTGTGGCGCATTTGGCTTCTGTAAACGACAGGGATGAGTCAAATGGAAACGTTCAGAGCACAGGACAGCGCTTTGCCTTTTCTTCAATCCTGGCACTTCCCGCAGTTGCTGATTCCCTCTCCATTTCTCTGTGGCATCTTCACATCAGTTGCATGTCTGCTGCCCCCACCTTCTTCCCTGCCTGCAATGTGGGAGGGAAATTAGCAGAGGAGAAAACACAAATAACAAACCCAGTGGAGCGAACATGAGAGAGTCTGTGATGGGAGAAGCTGCAAGGTGTCTGAGCCTGCGTGGGCCATCTCTGGAGGATGCAGGAGCAGGACAGTTTCAGGACATGGCGCCACTGCTCCAGTAGGGAATCACAAGCACTTTAATTAGGAGCCAGCATCTCGCTGGAGCTATGGGAGGGGGAGGGAAGAAGAGAGTCTCTAGGGAGGAGGGGGAAGATAGAAACCAGGAGCAAAGTCAAGCTTGCCAGGGAAGAGCTGGACTAGGCTCCCAGAAAAAGACACAGCTTAACTCCATTGATGCCCTGCACCATGAGAGCATTCTGCAGGGGCAGAGGGAAAAGCAGGAAAAAAAATTGATTAAAAAAAAAAGGTGGTAGTGTGGGGTGTGTGGGGGGGAGAGTTTTCCTCCAAAATAGGGAGTGTTGGCAAAACTGTAGCACCTGCATTTATTTCAGGCGTGGCTGCCTTTCATGGTGACAGGTCCCTTGGTAGATTATGAGCTGACTGTTGCACAGAGCCTCTTCTTTTGCTGTGCAAGAAGATCACTGAGAAACTTGCTACAGGGCCAATCAGAGTCTGCATTGTGCTGGGGGAGGAGGAATCTTTGCAGCCTGTGGTGAAAAGAGGGGATATACAGTCAGAACTGGTACTGAGTCTAGGACTGGGGTTGGGGGGACACAGAGCCTGCAGTGCATGGGCTGGTTTTGGGGGGAAGGAGGAATATAATCAGAGCCTACAGTGAAGGGGCTGGGATGACAGTGGAGACACAGTCAGAGTCTCCACTGAGGGGAAAGATGGTTCCAGGTTTGAAGGAGATGTAAGGGACTGTGGGCAGGAGAGATTAGATCATGTTGGGAGGGCAGATGAAGAGGGTTTCCTGGCAGGGTGGACAGGACAAGACTGGCTCTTCCCCAGGAGCCAGAAATCCTCTCTTTACCTTACAACAGAACCTCCAGGTAAATGGCCATTCCCTAAAGTGTTAAACAGCTGGCCCTTAGCTAGTACATTAAGGATGAAAGCACCATGCAGTGGCAGTGAATTCAGTCAGTCTGCACTGTGACAGACGTAGGCTGGCCACGTATGCTGGAAAGAAGCTGCTGTCGGCATTGAGCCTCTTATCAGTCTGTACATGTCCTTCCTTCCCAGCCTAATGAAATGCCCATTGACATTTATACTCTGGTTACCAACTCAAAAAGCCACCTTCACCTCCACACTGCACCTCCTCCGATCACAGTGGGCCTGATTCTGTGTGGCCTTGCACCTGTGTAGTTCTTTACATCTAGGCAAAATAAGTGGATAAGCCCTTATTTGGTGGCATTTCACACCCACCTTGCACAGGTACAAATTACTACACAAGATGAAGGGCAGTGGAGAACCAGGCTGTAACAGAGATCACAACCACATAAGAACGGCCATACTGGGTCAGACCAATGATCCATCTAGCCCAGTATCCTGTCTTCCAATAGTGGCCAATGCCAGGTACCCCAGAGAGAATGAACAGAACAGGCAATCATCAAGTGATCCATTCCGTGTCACTCATTCCCAGCTTCTGGCAAACAGAGGCTAGGGACACCGTTCCTGCTAATCCTGACTAATAGCCATTGATGGACCTATCCTCCATGAACTTATCTAGTTCTTTTTTGAACCCTGTTATAGTCTTGGCCTTCACCACTGTGACATTGCACTCCATATGATTTTATGAAAATATGCTAATGAGTGTGACTATAATGTAATTGGAATATGCTTCATGCAAAAGGTTTCTTGAAACGTATCATTACAAAGCTTATAATCTACTGAGTGTGTTCATCCTACTTGTATGAATGTATCATTCTTATAATCTGAAACTAGAAATATGAAATATAACTCTGAGGTACTATTGTAATTATGCAAAGTGTGGGCCATTAATGGTGGTTTGGAATCTTGATGGCTCACATCAACTAGGACAATTGGTTATAAATGGCTCTGTTTACTTGCAAGCCTTCCTGTGAGTCAGGCCAGGAAGAATGAAGGCTTGGGGTCTCACAGGACATGTGACCATGTCACCTGGTACTGGAATCCATCTTAAATCTGGTGCTTTTCCATTTAGAAGGAGGGGTGGGGACCCAGAGAGACAAAATATTCCGACCTTGTGACAAAGCTATATAAAGGGGGGGAACAGAACAAAGGAGTTTCCAGTCATGGGAAATCCCTTAGTTACCATCTGAGCTGGAGCTAACAAGAACTGTGCTGGGGAAAGGATTGGGCCCAGACTAGGAACAAGTCCAGTCTGTGAAAGAAGCTTATTGGAACATCTCCGAGGGTGAGATTTGATCTGTAATCAGTTTCTTAATGTATTAGGCTTAGACTTGAATGTTTTGTTTTATTTTGCTTGGTAACTTTGTTCTGTCTGTTATTACTTGGAACTACTTAAATCCTACTTTTTATACTTAATAAGCAAAAAATTAACCCAGAGTAAGTAATACCTGGGGGAGCAAACAGCTGTGCATATCTCTCGATCAGTGTTATAGAGGGTGGACAATTTATGTGTTTTCTCTGTATAAGCTTTATACAGAGTAAAACGGATTTATTTGGGGTTTGGATCCCATTGGGAGCTGGGTGTCTAGGTGCTAGAGACAGGAGCACTTGCTAAGCTGTTTTCAGTTAAGTCTGCAGCTTTGGGCGTGTGGGTCAGACCCTGGGTCTGTGTTGCAGCAGATTAGCATATCTGGCTCAACAAGACAGGGTTCTGGAGGCCCAAACTGGCAGAGAAAACGGGCTCAGAGGTAATCTCAGCACATCAGGTGACAGTCAAAGGGGGTCTCTGTGACTCAACCTATCACAACAACATCATCTGGCAAGGAGTTCCACAGGTTGACTGTGCATTATGTGAAAAAATACTTCCTTTTGTTCATTTTAAACCTGCTGCCTACAAAAACATGCAGCATCTTTGGGGGGCTGTGTTATATTTTATGTTTAAATCACGAAAACCTCAAAAAGCTGTTATACTGAGATGGGCCAGACACTATGAGCTGTACACGAGTCAGAGCCCTTTGTATCCAGACAGGTGATGGGTATTGCTGTGTTCCTGGATCACTGCAGTGTGAAGGGGTGTCCGGTGGAATCTGGAATGACTAGGGGGTGATTAATGCAAAATCCCAAGGCTAGATATGTAAATTCCCAGCCTTTGAAGCTTGATCTCCTGAGCTATAGGGAGAGGGACCGGCTTCACCTGTTTTCAGGAGGCTGGGGCACAAAGCAGGACTTTTGGAACGAAAGGCTGAGTGCACAAATGGACAGGGCCTTCTGTCCAAGGACAGGTCCCCACCCTTGCTGAAGGTTTGGGAGGGTCTTTGCCCTGTCAAACTCCCCAAGTGGAAGATGGATGATTTCTGATATGTTTATTAGTAAGCACTGTAAGAGTTTTGCCTTAAGAATAAATGAATTTTGCTTTGGGAGAGCTGTGTGGTCACTAATAATAACACTGTCATTGTCCTCAGAGAGAAAGCACACCCAGGTTCTGGCTCTTTGGCAAACTGGCTTGCTCAGGGTATCTGATCCTACTCCATCATTATTAGGTTTTCTATCAAACCCCAGTCAATTGTCCACGGCTCCCCGCTAAACACACCTTTCTAGTATCTTTGTCTGTTAACCATGATTTTAGATTGGAGTGGCAGAGTTTATAGAATTGTTCTAAACTCATTAATTCATTGGCCTCATCGACCCTGGTAATCCCCCAACCAGTTCTCCACTTCCTTACGTAACCCCTTATTTGGGTTGAAACCTCAGCATGGGTCATGTCCCCTTTTTCCTGAACTTACTGAAACTTCCTCCTACTCCTATGGTTCGTGGGTCAATCTTTTTGCAACAAAGCTTATTTGCATAGGCCCTAATCTTTTTAGTCATCTCCGTCCATATGGGTGAAAGTGTCTAAAGCCTTCCCTGACAGCAGTGAAGTCAGACACAGCACCATGTCCTCCTGCCCCACTTTGTTCAATTCACACTCCATTTCAAAAGCATTTAGAAATACATCATTCTCCTCCCTGTCCCTAAAGTCAGGAAATAATTTGGAGTCTATGCTACTCATTGGGACAGGTACCATACATGGCATCTCACTCCACCTACCAGTTAGGGTTTTGCTGGCGCAGTCTCTTCATATCGAGCTGATGATGCTCCTTTTCCTTCTCTCTCTCTCTCCTTATGCTGACACTGCTTTTCCCAGTCTGCAAATTGCTGGGCTTCCAGCTGCAGTTTGCCTCTCTGCAGCTGCAGCTTCTCTTGCTCTACCTGTAGATCTGTCCACAATTTCCACTGAAGTGATGCGTTCAGTCTGGATGGAGCGTGACTGATTTTTCTTCAGCTGCTCTTAACTCATTTCCCTCAGTCTCTCTTTTTGCTATTCCTTTCCCAAAAACACCGAGACACTTTTCTCTCTGCTTTCCCCTTCTACAACACAGGGGGTCCCGAGTATACGTCTCCCCCTTATCTGTTGTTTCAGATATCTGTCGCTCATTGTCACAGGGTCTGCACAGCTTCCTTCCCTCTCGTCCCTGTGCTCTGTGCTTAGGCTGGTCAAAGAAGGGGTCCCAATGCCTCTCTCAGTTGTTTCACCTGTGTCTTTTTATTTACAGTGCTCAGTGCAGCCCCAATTCCCCCAACATCGATCCCCACACTGACCCTTCCCTGGGTCTCTCGACCCCTGAGGCTTCCTGTAGTCAGTAGAGACGGAGCTGCAGTCCCTCTGTCTTCTCCCCTGGCTAGCCTCCCACTGAGCCTTTCTCTGGGCTTATATCTCCTCCCGGTCACCAGCCCAGCTGGCTCCACTTGGCTCAGCTGATTCCCTGAGCCTGCCCTCGTTAGGGTCTGCAGCTGATCTCCTTGCTGAGTATCTGGGCCGATTCATGCTGGTCCTGATCCACATATCCATCGTTTGCACAGATCGGGACCAACGTGAACTGGAACATGTTCCCCTATTGTACAGTACAGTACTGTACTTGCATCAAGTCCTCCCCCTCCCTCCTAGGGCCTCCTGTCTGACGTGGTCAGCTGTTAGATGGTTTTCAGGAGGCGCGGCAGGGAGGAGCGGAGAGGTACTCGGAGGAGAGGGTGGAACTGGGCAGGAAGAAGTGGGGCGTGGGTGCAGGGGGTGGAAAGAGGCAGGGTAGGAGGAGGGCAGGAAGAAGCGGGGCGGCACTCAGTACAGTACTGTCCTGTAGCCATCATGAGTGCAAAATGCGTTCAAAGTGTTAAGAGTGGGCCTGTGTCTAATAGGCAACATAAGAGAGTAACATTAGAAGTGAAATTAAATGTTTTAAAGCGTATTGAAAGAAGTGAGTGTGCAGCCAACGTTGCTCATTTTCTCGGTTTGCCTGCTTCGACGGTACGCTCAATTTTTTAACGGTGCTGATTGAATTTGTGAAAGCACTAGAAGTGCTACGAAATTCTCATAGATGAAAATAACGAAACAGAGAAGCAGATGGAATTTTTGTTGGCTGATTGGATTGATGACCTCCATGAAAAGAAAATGCCTGTTAGTTTAAGCTTGATTCGGGAGAAGGCCAAAAGCCTGTATAATGATTTAAAAGAGAGGGAGAGAGAGCTCAACAGCAGAAAAGGAGACCTTCAATGCTAGTCGTGGGTGGTTCCACAGGTTTCAGAAGCGTGCTAATCTACATAATGTAAAATTCACAGGAGAAGTGGCTAGTGCGGATGAAGAAGCAGCTGAAATGTTTCCTGTGCAGCTAAACACAATTGTTTTGGAAGGTGGCTACTCTACAAAACAAGTTTTTAACATCGACAAGACAGACCTTTACTGGAAGAAGATGCCAACAAGGACTTACATTTCTCGTGACGAGAAGACTGCTCCTCGATACAAAGCCTCAAAAGACAGCTTAACCCTTCTGCTTGGGGGAAATGCAAAAGGCAATTACAAGTTGAAGCCCTTGTTTGTCTACCACAGTGAAAACCCAAGAGCAATGAGGGACTACATCAAGTCTCATCTCCCCATAATTTAGAAGTCAAACAGAAAGGCCTGGATGACATGCAATATTTTCCGTGAGTGATTTGTAGACCATGCTGTCCCTGAATTTAAGGCTTACTGTCAGAAGGAAAATTTGGCCTTTAAGATTTTCCTTCTGATGGATAACACAAGGGCCCACCAACTGGACTATGAAGCCCTCTGCCCGAACATCAAGGTCCTATTTTTGCCACCCACATCGTTGCTGCAGCCTATGGACGAGGGTGTAATGGCCACGTTCAGGACTTATTACCTACAGAGGACGTTCTCCATGCTGATTAAGGAGATGGCAGGTGAAGGAAAGCCCAGTGTAAAGGAGTTTTGGAAATCCTACAACATCTTGAATGGCATGGAAAACATGCATGCATCGTGGGAAATGGTCACTTCACAATGTATGAATGGCGTTTGGCACCATTCGTGGCTAGATGCTGTTCACAGCTTCTTGGGATTTGATGCCATTCCTGCTCTTGAGCAAGAAATTGTCAAGTTGGCGAAGGATGTTGGCTTAGCGGAGGTGGAGGATGATGTACAGGAGTTGTTGGAGTCTCACAATGAGCAACTGACTAATGAGGAACTGATTGAGCTTGACCAACAGTGGCTATCTGAAGAAAGCAAGGCCGATGATGACGATGACGTAGGGCAGGGCGACAAAGAATCTCTCCCATTTATTTGGATTGCTGGATGAGATGACGGAAATCATACAGAGCAGTGATCCTTTTCGTGAATGGTCTGCCAAAGTCTCCAGGGCTCTCAATGATGCAGTGGCTTGCTATAGTAAGATCTATTGTTCAAAGATTCATGCAGGAGAGCAGACATAGATAAAATCCTTTTTAAAGACTTTTGCAGTGGAAAAGCCAGCTATGGAAAAGCAGTTCAAGAAAATGCAGCCGCCACCTCTACTTAAGTTTAGCGTGATTGACACTGTTTTATACTGTATTACTGTACTGTATTAAAATGTTCTATGTGTTTGAATGGTGTTATTAGGGTTCTACATTATTTTATTCAATTTTTTCTGTGTAAAATGTATACTGTATAACCTGTCATTGTCATTGTAAAAGAGGTACACTGTTTACGTACACTGTTTACGTACACTATTTAGGTGAAAAGAGCATTGTCATAGGTGAGTGTGGTGACATTGTGAATGCATCCCCCCCTTATTACATTATTTCTTATGGGGAAAATGTCCCCGGTATATGTCATTTCAGTATCCATCACCCTTTTCAAGAACACAACCCCTGTACTTGCTTTCATGGCTGTTGGCACTTATGAGCAATTCACACTGTCCTAGATCTCACATGCTGCCCCTAGACTGTTACAATTTCAGGGTAACTGCACCTTGTTTCCCTCCTCTGTGGTCCACTCCAGGAGTGCCCAGTCAGGTCTCAGGACTCCTGCCGTCACCTGTCTCCGAGTAGGGAAACCTTGTCCCACTCCCTTCTGACTGGGGTTTAAAGGCTGCACCACCCCCTCCTGGGTGCAGATCCATCTGGTCCCCAGTGGGAGACCTGTGTCAACCTGTGTTGACCCTAATAGTCCTTCATTCACAGTCCCATAACACTCCTGTCCCTGCGACATTGGTTGCTTTGGTCATAATTTTGAGCCCAACAACCCAGTGGTGGATTATCCTATGGGCCGATGGGGCCCATGACCAGCGGCCCTGGCTAATTGGGGGGCCCAGGAAAAATGGGTGCCCTGCTTGCAACAGAAATTCGCCGCTGGGTGGCGGAAGCCCTGAGCCCTGGCAGAAGCGCCAGGTGGGCAGGGCAGGGTAGGGAAAGCCCCTGTGCCCCAACCCTGCTCCCCAGCAGAAACGCCGGGTGGGTGGGGTGGGGGAGGCCCCTGTGCCCCAACCCTGCTGCCCGGCAGAAGCACTGGGCAGGGCAGGAGAAGTCCCAGTGCCCTGATCCTGATCCCCCGCAGAAGTGTGGGGTGGCTTGGCAAGCCCCAGCACCCGGACTTCTGCTGTGGCCCCGGGACTGGAGGAGCTCTCACTCCCTGCTGTGGCCCCGAGGCCATGGCGGGAGGACAGAGCTTCTCCATTCTTGGGGATGCAGTGCGGGGGAGGCAGAAAGGAGTAAATGGGTTGTGGGGCTGCAGTGTGGGGGCGCAATGGGATGGGACCATGGGTGGAACAGGGGTGGGCCCAAGGAAGGGGCAGAAATGGGTGTGGCTGTGTGTGGGACTGTAGGCAGAAGGGGTGGGGAGGGGCTCTCCACTTGCTCTGGCCCAGGATCCCAGGAAACCTTAATCTGTCTCTGCCCACAAAGCCTCCAGCATGTTTTTGAAATGTTGTTTCCTGATTGTCTGCTTTTGCGAGCATCTGGACATACAGGCTCTGTGTACACAGAGAGATCCTAGATATGTACCTGTCTGGAGCAGGAAACAAGTCATTTGATCTCCGCACCCTGTGGGGAGAAAAGACTGTTTAAGTCCAGATAAGGAGTAGCTGAAGAAATATAGACATCTATATGCAGACTGCACAGGGATGCTAAAACTGGGGCACAACAGGGATGAACAGCAGTGCTGTGTGAAGGAACTTTGGCAAGGCAAGGGAGGGCAACAACAGATCTGGAGACCCCGAAGACCTGCTGCTTCTACAACAAACTGCATGCTGTACTTGGCAGGAACCCATCAGCACCCTGATGACACTTTGCAAGAGCCTGTCACGGAGAGCCCTGCAGTGCACAGCGAGGAGAAAGCCACTGTGTGTTTGTGTGTATGTGGGGGGGAAACTGGAGGGACTTGCAAACCATGCGGCAAGTCAGGAGTTTGAAACTCCATCAGAGTCCAACCAGTCCTGCCAGGCAAACACAGATGAGCCATGGGATGAAGGGAAAAGAAGCTCGGGTAAGTATATATATTAATTATTCCTTATAAGATTTTTTTTGTTTTTACTTTTTGGTTGCCTGAAACCTACTGTCCCTCCCTCCCTTTTTAAAAATGGCACCTTCCCATCCATGTGTTTAGAGAATAAAAACAATTACTTTTGATTGCTCACTTTATTTGTAAAACATTAGAAAATAAAGTCAAAAAAATTAGTAATGCAGTCCAAATTACACAGTCCGTATCTGATCACTGTCCTGCGCTCAGACAGACGTAGAAGAAAAAGGTAGAGGCAGCATCCAGTTTATTTACTTTGGCTTTTTGGTCTAGGCAGAGGTTAGGGGAGGAGCACAATTCTCTCCATCGGGAGTACTTTGTTTATCTGAATAGGGATGTCCTTTTATTCTGTTGAGCAATCTCAAGGAAACTTTCATGAAGTTACTCTGCAATACTCTCCCAAACATTTCTCAGTGTGGCGTCCCTGCTTCTTCCCCAGCAATGGAAGACATTCCCATGCAACTATGCCATGCGTTCAGCCAGTACCACTGCAGTAAATAGGCTAGAAGTAGCCTCAGGATACCAGTGGCAGCTGAGTTCTCTGGCCCTTTGTCACCCTCTGGAGTGAGATATCAGCTAAAATCACCATTGCCTGTTGAAATATTGGCCGTATTCACTGCACTTTCCCTATCCTCATACCCAGGGACACCCAGCATCTAAACCTTCCGTGCAACAATTCTCCCGCCCTGCTAGTCCATACTCACCATGGCTTGAGCTGCTGAGCAGTGCTGTAACGAGATGTTCCCAAGCTAAAGAAACAATTACCATTTCTTATTAAAGGTCTTTATGGGAATAATGTAAGGGAGTTTGGAGACCTATCTTTCCCTTTCCATTGTGACTGTAAATCTAAGGATGTGTCTGTCTGTTTTAATCAGCAGCCTCTGGTGGGGTGGCCTTGAGAAGTGCCTCCTCCAGCCCCAATGCAGGCCTGACCTGGATCAGGAAAAGAAAGAGGTGGACATGTTCTGCAAGATCCTCCATGCTTCTACAGCTGCTGACTATGAACACAGGGATTGGAGGCACCAAATGTCCACCATCAAGGACAGGAATGGAGAGAGTGGTTGCTGTAGGAGAGGCCAAGGGACCGAGAAATGCAGTGGGAAGTGCACCAGGGCATATGGCTTTGCTCCAGCAGATGTTAAAAACATAAGCACGGCCATACTGGTGCCCCAGAAGGAATGAACAGAACAGGTCATCATCAAGTGATCCATCCCCTGTTGCCCATTCCCAGCTTCTGGCAAATAGAAACATATTGCAGAACATTACTGAGCTACATGCTCAAAGACCCCAGACATAGCAGCCTTCCCAGTCCATGGAAAACTCCATGGTTGCTGCTCCTTATAACCCCCACATAATAGGTGGTAGCATGGCAGGAACCCTTACCCCTACTTCTCCACGCCAGAGGAAAACAAGGAGAATTATGACTACAACTATACTGACCTGTGATAACCACAGGATCAGCCACTAAGCACATTGAACTACATGTTTTGTAACCTGAACAAAACTTTGTATCGGGGGGTAGCCGTGTCAGTCTGTATCTACAAAAACAACAAGGAGTCCGGTGGCACCTTAAAGACTAACAGATTTATTTGGGCATAAGCTTTCGTGGGTAAAAACCTCACTTCTTCAGATGCAACATTTTGTAAAACTTTGTAAAACTTTTGTAAAACTTTGTAATATGTTTAATATGTAATCATGGATGTTATTGGTCACTTGATTTTTACAAGTGTGGGTCACCCTCTTACAGTGTTTGTATGTAAACGGGGTTTGAATGAATGCTTCCCTGACAGCTAGCTGGGAGGGGGGAAGAGACCCTGGGTGCATTTATGTAAATACAGTTTGCTCCTGCTTTGCTTAGATTTGCTAGTTATTCAGCTGATGGAGGGGTGTTTTGCTCATTGTAATCAACTTGGCTGGAGTTGGGCCACAAATTATGATAGAACTGAATGTTTGTAATTATTGTGGGAATACAGAAAAGAAGGACTATGCTTAACCTGTCACAAAGGAAGGAGTCACTTTCAGTTTAAAGAACCTTGGCAAAACAAGGGCTCCAATGTCCAAGCGCTGTGAAAGGAAGGGGCGGGGTGGGGAGATCAGATCTCATCTCTTCAGTCAGGAAGCTGCACACTCTCAACCAGGGTTCTCTGTAAGACTGGTTCATCCTGTTTCTCTCCACTGTTCAAAGAATAGAGTTAAATAGGCTTCATTAGGAACTGCTTTTATAATGTTAAATGGCTCACTGAGAGCTGAAACCCGTTGTGGTGAGACTGTGTTTCTGCCCAGAGCTGAAATCACTTGTGGCAGGACTGTGTTTTGGCCCAGCCTGCACAGAGCTTAAATCACTAAGAGACTGCCTGGCGGGAGCAGTGAGCAGGTGGCTGGCAGGAGCAACCGGCGGGAGCAGCAGGCAGGTGGCTGGCGATGAGCAGCCAGCAGGGCGGCAGTGGAGAGGCGCAATGAGTGGCCAGCAGGGCGGCAGTGGAGAGGCGCAATGAGTGGCCAGCAGGGCGGCAGTGGAGAGGCGCGATGAGTGGCCAGCAGGGAGGCGGTGGAGAGGCGCAATGAGTGGCCAGCAGGGCGGCAGTGGAGAGGTGCGATGAGTGGCCAGCAGGTCGGCAGTGGAGAGGTGCGATGAGTGGCCAACAGGGAGGCGGTGGAGAGGCGTGACGAGCAGCCAGCAGGGCAGTGGCGGAGAGACGTGATGAGTGAGTAAGATGCCTCCTACCCATCGCTTTACCCCCCCCACCCAGGATGGGAGGTGAACTCTGCAGATGCACCTCTGAACTCTGAGTCTGCACTGACCTGGGGCAGCAACTGTGAGTGGGGTGCATAGAAGGGTCAGGCATGTGAAGGGGACTTTTGGGTTGCTGGACTTAAGAACCTGAGGGGAAAAGGGCACTGCCCAACCTACTTGGGGTGGGTCCTTTACTCATGGTTTATGTTTATGAACTCTTTGTGGTGCTTTCCCAAATTAATGTCATGTTACTTCCCTCCTTTTATTAAGTTTCTTTTCTACACTCAGACTCTGTGCTTGCGAGTGGGGAAGTATTGCCTCTCAGAGGCATTCAGGGGTGATGTGTAAATTTCCCAGGTTACTGGGTGGAGCTTGAGCCAGTTCTGTGTTGGATCGATGGAAAGGAACCCCTAGATATTGAACCTGGCCCTGGCTGCTGCTGGCTCTATCTGGCAGAAGGGTAACATTTAAAATGTTTGACTTGTGTATTTGCCCTTTTGTTTCCTGTTTCTTTGGACACAATAAATGTCTGTTTTTTGAATCCCAGACTCTATTTATTAATGGACACTAAGCACAAATGCCACATTACAAAATTCATAACAGCAGTCAAGCGCCCACGCACATTTAAGCTCCATGCACACAAGGAAGCACTGCTTCATAAGAGCATCACACAACACAGCTGTGGCTGACTGTTAAAATGTTCTTTTAAGGCCTCCCTCAGCCGTATAGCTCCACGGTTGGCACTTCTAATAGCCCATATGTCTGGCTGTTCAAATGCAATAGCCAGCCAGTCGACCTGGCCCCTTCCCCCTGGCAGTAGACTTCCCCCTGTGCTTCACCGATATTATGCGGTACACAACATGCAGCTATAATGAAGGGGAATGTTTGCTTCACTGAGATCCAATCTAGTTAGTAAACATCACCAGTGACCTTTTAATCTACCAAAAGCACATTCAAAAGTCATCCCGCACCTGCTGAGCTGGTAGTTGAACTTTTCTTTGGTGTTGTTCAGGTGTGCAGTGTATGACTTCATGAGCCAGGGGAGCAAATGGATAGGCTGGGCCCCTCAGAATCACTACTGGCATTTCAATATCACCAGTAGAATGCACCAGTTGGGGAAGAATTCACTTACTTGTAGCTTTTGGAAAATAATTGTGTTAAAAACACACGTGACACACACCTTTCCTGACCAGCCTACACGGATATAAATGAAGCACCCCCAGTGATCCACCAGTGCATGGATAACCATGGAATCCCTTTCTGTGTATGTACTCAGTGGCAAGGCAGGGTGGTGCCAGAACAGGGACATGTATACCGACTATTGCTGCACCACCGTTTGGGAACTCTATTGCTCCAAATCCGTTGATGATTTCCTGTACCTGCTGAAAGTCCCAGTCCTGTGCAGCAGGATATGCTTAATGGCCCTACACACTTGGATAATAATGGCCCCTGCAGTGGATTTTCCAACTCTGAACTGATTGGCCCTGACCAATAGCAATCCGATGTGTAAGCTTGTGGAGTGCAATCACCATCACTTCTCCATTGTCAGTGCAGCAACCCCATTCTGGGGTCCCTGCGCTGGAGGGCTGGGGTGAGCTCAGCAGATAGGCCACATTCCTGGATCTGTCTCATTCAAAAGTTCTGCAGCCCCTGATCATCATCCCAAACCTGCATTAAGCTGTGATCACACCAGTCAGGGCTTGTTTCTTGGGCCCAGAAGCATCGATCCATTATGTGGAGCAGCTCCATGAATGCCAGCAGAAACTTGATGTTTTTATTCTCTGTCTCCATCAGCATCCAGTCATCATTGTGGAAAATCTCCTCTTCTTTCTCCTGGCACCGCCGGTTGTAGCTGTATATCATCGAAGTTCTGCAAATGCAGTAGAATTGGATGTCATGTGTTAGCAACAGTCATTAGCATTGCACTGAGCTTTGCAGGGTTCGTGCTTCTGTCAGAGAGATGGCGAAGACCGAAAAGCAGCATGTGTGAGTTTTTGAAAGGGTGTGAAAATTATGGGATGGAATAAGCATTATGGGATGGAGAAAATGGCATTGTGGGAACTTGATCCCTAGCTCCCAGAAATCCCGGATTGAATTGCTGGTAGACAGCAAAACATTGTGCAAATGTCATGGAAGGCGTTGCAGTCGACAGTGGCATGGATTACACTGGGATACCTACCCATAGTGTACCACATTTTCCAGTGACACAACCACTCATGGTGAGGACGTGCAGTGATGATGCAAGCAACCAAGTGTATACGCACCTGAGCAATATACTAAAGTTGGCAGCTGTAATTTATGTTGACCAAACTTTGTAGTGCAGACATACCTTATATCCTGAAGCCCAGGCCAGTGAAATAAGCTTTCTGTCCACCCTTACCTGGAAACATAGGGCATTACAGAGCAAGGTGATGATGGTGTCTCCATCTGAAAGTGAGGATATTGAGGCAACTACAGTGCACTGCCAAATCTCTGACACCCACCCAAAGATGGGAAATGCCCAGGTAAAGGGTACAACACCTGCTCGGGAGATGACAAAGGTAACGACAGCCAGGAAAAAGGGAGAATTTCTTCCCACACTCTGTGACTGCCTGATGGTCTGTGAAAATGTAAAGGACCCAGAGCCTGGTGAGGGAGGAACTGTTGATCACTTTGACTCAGGGCATGGAGATCAAAAGGCTTCCCCAATGGGGTAGGGAGTAAATACTCTTTCCCCCTCCCCACCGAGAAGCTGAGGTCAGGCCAAAGGGTCCCCAGGCTCCAACCTCTGAGGAGGTGGGACCGAGAGCCACATACAGCATCTTTGGGGACCATGTTATATTTTATGTTTAAAGTACGAAATCCTCAAAAAGCTGTTATACTGAGATGGGCCAGACAGCATGAGCTGTACACGAGCCCTTTGTATCCAGACAGGTGATGGGTACTGGTATGTTCCTGGATCACTGCAGGGTGAAGGGGTGTCCGGTGGAATCTGGAATGACAAGGGGGTGATTAATACAAAATCCCATGGCTGGATATGTAAATTCCCAGCCTTTGAAGCTTGATCTCCTGAGCTATATGGAGAGGGACCGGCTTCACCTGTTTTCAGGAGGCTGGGTGACAAAGCAGGAATTTTGAATTAAAAGGCTGAATTTAAATAGACCCAGGGCCTTCTTTCTCAGTGAGAAAATGGACAGGACCTTCTGTCCAAGGACCAACCCCCTTCCCTTGCTGAAGGATGCATAGTTTCTGGTTCATTTATTAGTAAGCATACTGGAACTTTTATTATGTTTTCTCTGTAAAGCTTGTGCCCAAGGAATAAATGTATTTTGCTTTGGAAGAGCTGTGTGGTCACTAGTAAAAACAGTCATTGTCCTCAGAGAGAAAGCACAGCCCAGGTGGGGGCCCTTACGCAGACTGGCTTGCTGGGGATATCACAGTGTATGGCAGGGGGCTGTGTAGCCTTTAAACCCTGGTCAGAAGGAAGTAGGACAAGGGTCCCTACCCAGAAACAGATGACGGCTGGAGACCTGAGACTTGAGGAAAAGTTACCCTGAAACTGTGACATAGGTCCTCCAAGATTTCTTTTCAGAGTATTGCACCTTTACATTCCTAAGACCTCTTGTATGTACAAATGGCATCCATTTTGTTCTCAGAGGTATTGCAACGTGTTACAGAGGAGTCAAACACACTGTGCGCTCTCCTGGGGATTTAGTTTTTTTCTTTCTTGCTATTGTTTTTCTCTATCTAAAATAAAAGTCAGTTTTTATTGAAAATCTATGGCTGTCAGTGACTGGGACATGGGTGGTTCGACCTAGTGGATAGTGCAGGCATTGGGCAGGCCTGGTTAGAGCGGGCATCAGTAGCCATCAGTGGAATTGGGGCCCAGTGCCACAGCCAGAGGCAGAAACCAGAGCCAAGGGTTATCTGGATTGAGGCAAAGCAGGGTAAGGGCAGGGCGGGGAACAAGCCAGGAGCTATCACAGCCATGGACAAATGCTTTGAGTAGCCACTGAACTGCTGCTGCTACTGCTGGGCTTAAGAGCTGGTCTACTGACTCTTCCATGCAGTCAGGCAGTTTATCCAATTATGCAGCCTACTACGGGCCAGCTGCACTCATTAGGTTGCCTGGAGACAGGCTCTGCTGCAGGCCCTTATTCCTGACAATGGCTGCTCTTTGTGCATGGAAAAACTGCCCATTCATTTGTAATGTGTCTTGGTCAGACATCGTTGAGTAGATTTTTTATGATAACTTCCTTTCTGTCCATGTTACATAGCCCTCAATTTTAACCAGATGTTTAGAGGTGCTGAAAATCCACAAGTTCCACTACATTTCCCACCAGATCAGATTGGCAGTGACCTTGGAGTTTCTTGCCTTCCTCTGCAATGTGGGGTGTGAGTAACTTAGGGTGTGGGGTGTGGGTTTAGATCTCAGTTAATCAATTTCCTGCCATTGCAGGAATCTCGGGCACTAGGGTTGCCAGGTGTCTGGTTTTCAACTGAACACCTGGTTGAAAAGGGACCCTGGCGGCTCCAATCAGCACCACTGACCAGGCCGCTAAAAGTCCGGTTGGTGGCGCAGCGGGGCTGGCAGGCTCTGTGTGGCTCCGGGAAAGTGGCGACATATCCCTCTGGCTCCTAGGCAGAGGGGCAGCCAGGGGGCTCCGTGCACTGCCTCCGTCCCGAGTGCTGGCTCCGCAGCTCCCATTGGCCAAGAACCATGGGCAATGGGAGCTGCAGGGGCGGCGCCTGTGGACAGGTGCAGCGCATAGAGCCACCTGGCTGACCCATCACCTGGGAGCCGGAGACATGTTGCCGCCTCCTGGGAGGCGCCTGAGGTAAGTGCCGTCCGGAGTCCGCACCCCAAACCGCCTCCCGCACCCCAACCCCCTGCCTCAGGCCTGAGCTCCCTCCTGCACTCTGAACCCCTCAGCCCCAGCCTGGAGCCCCCTCATACACCCCAAACCTCTCATCCATGGCCCTACCCCAGAGTCTGCACCCACACCCGAACCCCCTGCTCCAGCCTGGTGAAAATGAGCGAGTAAGTGAGGGTGGGGGAGAGTGCGCAACGGAGAGAGGGGTGATGGAGTGAGTGGGGGCAGGGCATCAGAGAAGGCGTGGGGCGGGGCGGGTCTTTGGGGGAGGGGGAGGGGCAGGGAGCAGGGCAAGGATGTTCGGTTTTCTGCAATTAGAAAGTTGGCAACCCTATCAGGCACTGGTGCACCTCGGTCCCTCCTATTCTGTGCCTGTGGCACATTATAGTTGAGTCTCCTGAGGGCTGTAATACCTTGCTCCAATTTCAGTTGTTGGGTTTAGTGTGCAGGTGCTGAGTGGTGTTGGTGGGTTGCCTGTGATGTGCAGGAAGTCAAACTGGCTGATCTGGTGGTCGCTTCTGGCCTTGAATTCTATTACTCTAAGTTTACAGGAACTATGGATACGAACACCTCTAAAAATCAGGACATTTGTTACCAAGCAGTTGCTCTACCTTCCTTAGGTGCATTTCAGGGAATCAACCAGGTAACTACACAGCTAATTTAATTTTGCATACATATTTAGTTCAGTCTTTGAGTGTATTTTTGGGGCTGAGGCAGTTAACTATAAGTTTGACTTAGCTGTGTACTTAGGTGACCACATATGGCAACAATTTTTTTCCTGGTACTCTCTGTTGTTCTACTTAATCAGCAGCATATTGCGTAAAAACAATTTATTACGTACTTCTCATATAAATTACTTTTGTGGGCTCTGGTTGTCAGGTATACACAGAGCAGCACACCATAATACAAAATGCTATAAATGTGTATCTAAAATTGCAGAAAAAAGATGTATGATCTTATATTGTATTATTTGAAAAAAGGCTGTATCATAATTAAAGCAGGTTGGAAAACTGAAAACATTTTGTGAACATTTTGCAAATTTCCCCCCGTCCCCCATCTTTTCAAAGTTTTCTGTCCAGCTGCAACCATAAGGTAAATCAACACAAGGGACAGAGTTAAAGTTTCATGGAAAACCTTACCTTTGGCATTTCCTGCCTTTGGAGTGCTTAACCATTCAATCTTAACATTATCTTTCGTTTTTTGGGTTGGAATTTCCTAGCGTTTTTTTGAAAGAATGAAGGAAATAAATAAATCCCAAAATGCAGTGTTTTCTCATAAACAAAAGTGCATGTATTTCTACTTTAGATTATTTTATTTAAGAGTACACAAAACAAAGAACAAATATAAAGTCTCCAAGAGTAAAGTTCAGTGACTGATTGTAACATTCTGTGTCAGAAGTGAAGCACAAAATGCATCTGCCTTACACCTGTCCTTGCAGTAGAGCCAAGGAGACTTCTTTAATATTTCAGTATGGGAACAGGAAACCGAATCACACCATCCTCTTTCAGTTACATATACACTCTCTTGAAAATATCTGAACTTTTTATCGGTTTTGTCTTCTGGCAGATCTGTGTTTTATGCTGTGGCCAAAACTGTTTTCTGAGAAGGAAGGTTCCTCATCTGCACCCTCAGAATTACCTTGTAGAGTAACATTTTCATTTACATCTTTTTCAGGCCAGTAAAGAGCAGAATCAATTTCCTTCCAGTATTTGCATGGTCGTGACAGTTTCACTTTCAGGGCCTTTTCCCCTTTCGGAACCCTTTTGCTACACTCTAGGATACCCCACCTTTACCCTTCCGTGGGCTCAAGGCATAACCTGGTTGATTTAGCACTCCACCCTTTCCCTTACGTGCGCTCTAGGAAAAAGGCACCCAGCCTTACCCAGTTCCTAGGGCTCAGAGTCACCCTTACCCCGTTCCTAGAGCTCAGGGCATAATCTTTTGCAGGTTTACGGGGTCTTTTACCAGTGAAAGAGCCTTGCACAGTAATATCCTTAACCTCTATTTATTAACAATCACCAAAACAGAATACATACACTAAGCATACAATGCTCACCGCTCCCAATAAGGCAGATTAATTTTTCCTGATAACTATAGTCAGTTAGGATCAGGTCATCTGGGGACTCCAGCTTCTGCATGGTGTGATTTGCGGGGTGTTGAGGTCTGGCAGGTCTGATCTTGGGGCTGTGTCCTGGGGTGGGTTCCAAAGAACCAACTTCCTTTTGGACCCCAGTTTATATAGTGAAACTTGAGTCTTGCTTACCTGTACCTTAACCAATCATTTTACTAAAATATTACTCAATCCTAACATATTGTAAAACAATTCTTTAACCAGTCATACTCCACCACCATAGTTGATTTACACCTAGCAAAATTAGTTATGTAACAGCCTGAAACAATCAAAGAACCAGGCAGAGACCATACAGATAAACAATAAAGAAGTGGGGATTTCACAACCACAACTGTTGATAAGTGATTTCTTGCCAGACAGAATGCTATCAAACCAAGTTTTCTTTAACCCTCTTACGATCTGTTTCTTTATCTGGTGATGGTGGGTGCTATTAGGACAGGATTGCCTTCTTAACAGCCCGATAGTATATTGTTTTAATATAATTGAGATGGGATGTGAGGATGTGACTTTCTGCTTCTTGGCTCATGGCTGCTGCTCTCTTATTATGGCTACAGGAAAAGGCCTCAGACCTTACACTTTGTCTGTGTAAGCTGATCCACGTTTCTTCCTTATCTCCCCATTTACCTCTCTCCTTTTACTGGTTCTATAAACATCCTGACACTTTGTCCTCACTTCCTTTCTCCCTGTTATTTCACAACGAACTTTCTGGTTGAGATATAAAATCCTAGGAGGCATATATTGTTGCTTTTCTGACTTTTTTGTTTGTTTGTTTGTTTTTTCATTTTTGCTAAATCTGCTGTAAGTAAATCACCATTCATCTGTAAATGATGGTTTAAAAATAGTGCTGCTGGAATTTTCTGAGTGGTGGACTATAGCGTTGATCTATACGATAACAGTAAATTTGCAATATGACAGTGGAAGGTTCCGCTTTAATGTTTGTTCTAATGCTTTTGAAATGTCTTCACAAAATGCTCTGCTAACCCATTTGATGCCAGGTGACAAGCAACAGATCTAGGGTGCTTTATTGCATTTCTCCTGAGGAATATTTGTAATTTCTCAGAGGAAAACTGAGGAATATTGCGTGAAACAATGTGTGAAATCCTGACTTCACAGAAGTCAATGATACAACTCCCATTGATTTAAATGGTCCAAGATTTCACCCAATATCGCCATATCACCCTTATGTAACAAACATATTCTGCAATGTCTTGTAGTGGGAAGGCATAGTTTCTTAGGTGGGCTCCTTTGTAATCAAATAGCAAATGCAGTGTTTTGTACTTATAGGTGTTAGTGAGTTCCTCTTTCATATATTCACAGATTTTTAAGGCCACACGGGGCCATTAGCTCATTTAGTCTGACCTCCTGCAGATCACAGGCCATAGAATTTCCCAGTTATTTCTGTGCTGAGTCCAATAACTTGTGTTTGTCTAAAGCATATTTTCCAGAAAAGCATCCAGTCTTGAACCAGGTAGGGGGTAGTACTGCTGAAAAGGGATCTGGAGGTTACAGTGGATCACAAATTGTATATGAGTCAATGATGGGATGTACTTGCGAAAAAGGCTAATATCATTCTGGGGTATATTAACAACAAAGTGCTGTATGTAAGACACTGGAGGTAATTGTCCTGCTCTCCTCAACACTGGTGAGGCTTAGCTGGAACATTGTGTCCAATTCTGGGCACCACACTTCAGGAATAATGTGCACAAACTGGAGAGAGTCCAGAGGAGAGCAACAAAAATGATAAAAGGTTTAGAAAACCTGACCTATCAGGAAAGGTTAAAAAAACTGGGCATGTATAGTCTTGAGATATGAAGATTGAGCTGGACCTAATAACAGTCTTCAAATACAACAAGGGCTGTTATAAACAGGACACAGATCAATTGTTCTCCGTATCTACTGAAGGTAGGACAAGCATTAATGGGCTTAATCCACAGCAAAGGGAGATTTAAATTGAATATTAGGAAAACATTCTAACTATCAGGGTAGTTAAGCTGTGGAGTTGGCTTCCCATGGAGGCTGTGGGATCCCTGTAATTGGAAGTTTGTAAGAACAGGTTGAACAAACACCGGTCAGGGATGGTCTAGGTTTACTAGGTCCTGCCTCAGAAGAGTGAGAATGGATTGGATAACTTCTTGGGGTCCCTTCCAGCGCTACATTTGAATGATTCTATGATCCAAAGAGTTCAAGAGGTGGAGAATCCACCACTTCCCATGGCAGTTTGTTCCATTGGTTAATAACACCCCCCCCCCACACACACACTATTTTAAAATCTGAGCCTGATTGCTAATTTGAATGTGTTTGGTTTTAACTTCTTGCCATTGGTTTTTGCCATTCTTGTCTAGAGTAAAAAACACTTTAGTATCTGGTATTTTCCCCCAGAATGGTATTTATACACTGTAATCAAGTCGCCTCTTCATCTTCTTTTTGATAAACGACATGTCCTCTTGAGGTGTTCTAAGGGCCTGGGCATCATGTTCCCGTTTAGCACAGTTTCTGCGCTTAGTCTGTAGAAGAAACACAGCTCTGGTCAATGCAGTGTCCCAGGCAGTGGTAACATGATCCCTGTGCTTTGCTGATGCCATCTTGGATGTGTTGAACCACTTCGCCTTCTGCACCTGTGGACTGGGCCTGCCTTCCTACTATGGCAAGCTGGAGTAAGTTGCTTCCTCTCATTGTTAAGTGTTTTTCAATGTGCTCTTGTTTCCACAGCTCCTGCCAGGACTCTCCTTGGTGCCAGCTGTGCCCTGCAGCCTCTTTACAGTCACTGTTCCTTATGCTGAAACCAAAACTATCTCTAAAGCCTGTTCAGAGAAGGGCACCCATATTGACAGAGAGTAGAAAACTCTTTTAGACTGTCTAGAAATTTAGAGAGATTTTCTCCTTCCATAGATGAAAATGTTGAGAACAACCTTTCCTATCCCAGTATCTTGATGCTTCTGCTTCCAATTCCATCAGGAAATCGGAAGTGTAGAAAGGTCATAAATGAACAAGAATGAGGAGGAGGGCAAAGTAATCATTTGTGGACATAAAAAAAGACTTGACATTTGGTCTGAGTTTTGGGTGAAGTTCTGTGGGGAGTAGGGATGGCCCTTATTTTATCCAAACCTGTTGATCCATCCCTAATAACAGCCCTTGGCCTACAAAACAAAGGCAGGAGCTTCCCTCCATGCCCTACCCTTGTGCTTTAGCTGATGACTAACTGAAGGTTTTCATAGATTTTGATGCATACACAGAGGGTCCTAGTACATTGAACTGTCCAGGGGATTCTCATCTCCCTCCCCCCCCCATCTCATTGCACAGCTTCTCTTCTCTCTCCACCTGTCTCCTTGTGGGAGCCCAAGAGCGAGTATATAACTTTTGTAACAAAGCCTGGGGGCCTAATGACCTCTGTGGAGTTGTGGGGCCTATGGTAGGTGCTCACTAGAGAATCAGTAGCGCATCTCGAGCCAGTGACAACCACAGAAGTGCAGAGTGGCTCAGCAGTTGTACATCTTTACTGATGGGAGATAGGAAAAGCCCTCTTCCCCCTACCTTCCCAGTTTGCTTTTTCATTAGCCTCCTGACACTAACCTCTGAATAACTTCTAAAGTAAACAGCACATAAATATTGCACAAGTTTCCAATAGTAAAAGCTGATAAAGTTTATTGCACTTATAAAATAAATAGAAGGAAATGCTTCCAGTTTCCTATTTATAGGTCTCTGGGGAGATCTCAGGTATGATTTATCACTTCAATTTTGGCAATGCTAGTCTCTGTCTCATACATGCGTGCATGCATGTACGCGTGCGCACACACACTTCTGTCTCTCGGTCTCTCTTTTGCTCTCACACACTCTTACTTCCTCTTTTTCTCCTGCGTGCACACCCACACATTCAGTGGTACACACACACACATTTGCGCCCTCCTTCCTTTTCTAACATACAGGGTGCTGTGGGCCAGTCCTAGAAAGTGTTGAGTTCCATCAACATCCATTGAAGTCAGTGGGCATTGAGAGCACCTAGCACCTAGGAAGAGACACTCCCTAACTTGTAATGCAAATGAAAAAGACTCTGATGAAGTAGACAAGAGGCAGAAGAAGGATTGAAAAGACCCACCAACATTTTGGACCCAGGGTGCTCATTAAAATGCAAGGGCATAGACATGGGCACATGTCTTTTTAGAGCATTCCTAGATCCACGAACAATTTCCAAATGCTGCCTTTTCTGAATATGCTTCTTTGAATAATAGTGTCAGTCCATTGCGGGTACTGTGCACCTGAAGAGCTGAATGTCCTTTACAGACATGAATGGATTAAGCTTCGCCTCCCCTTTCTGTGAGGCAGACCAGTATCATTTCCCCTGCTTTACAGAGGAGGGAACTAAGGCTCAGAAAGGGGACACGACTTGTACAAGGTCATACAATCAGAACGAGGTCTGCTGACGCTCATTGCTCAGTCAGAACTGCAGAGCATTCTTTGGCTTTTGGAAGCATACACTTTTGGGTTTGGTTCTGCATTTAAACACCCCTTTTATCATTTTTATTTGATGATTTTCATGGGTACTGAGCACCCCTCTGGCTCCTATTAGACCCATTCAGGGGTGCTTAGGACATCTGAAATACCCAAGAACCTTGTTCAATCAGGGTTTTGTTTCCTAGGAGGTTCTGCTTATACAGGAATATGGAAAAGAGACTGGAAGAGGTGCTGAAGTCCAGCAGTAGAAATCTGCAAGGACCAGGAGCCCATAGGGCTGCGGTCTAATGCTCTGCAGTGAACTGGGGGGAACCAAGGCAGCCCCGTTTGAGAGCACATTCCCATTTCAAACCCAGAGTTCAGCTTCTTTTCACAGGAGAGAAGCTACAGTGCAACAGGAAAAACAACATTCTCTGCTAAAGAATTAAGGGGCATAAACCTTCTTGATGAGGGTTAGAGGGAACTTAATGGGATGCGGGGAGAAATGGGTTAAAGGAAAAAGATTATCCTTCAGAGAGATGAAAAATGAGAAACACAGACCTCTCCTGGTATGGGATGGGGTGAGTCTGGAGTGGGAAGAGGTACAGAGAAGTGAGAAGAGGATTTAAGGATAAGGGTGATGACAGTAGTCAGATTAACTGGGGTGGGAGCAGTGGTAGGGGCCAGGGGTGGTGCAGATCTGTGTCAGGCAGAGGGGCAGGGTGGTTTATATGAGATGCTTCAATCCCTTCTCCCTAGGATAGACTGCAACTGGGCCAGAGAATCCCAGCCCCCTCTCAGCTGGGGTTGTTGGGCTTCCTTGTCCTGGTCTGCTGTGACTGACCCATCTGTCTGGAGTGGCAGGGCTTTCCATGTACTGAGGCTGGCAGGAACTTCCCTAACTTCCCTCTGCTAACGATGGTGCTAAACCAAATTAAGGCCACTTTAATTATGAATGAATATCCACATAGAGGTTTAGTGCAAATTAACTAATCCACTTTTAATTTACACCTTTAGTTAATTCAGATTAACTTTTCCTAGTGTCTCCACGTAGAGAAGCCCTTAGATGACTAAATGTCTTCATAACCTGGATTATCTTGTGGTCATCACAACTAAGGCAAATACTACAGGTATAAATGTAACAGAGGCAAATAACTGGTTGTCTCCTTCTTGTTCCTAGTGGACAGTAGCCAATACCCACATCACAGAAAGCTCCATCATAGCTGGGCTGTGGTTAGTAGTTACAGCCGTGGAGCCAAGAACTGAGCAGGCCATGGAGAATGGATTCCATTCTTGCCCCAAGAGATGGTCTTTACAAGTCAGATCTGAGGCCTATTTTGAAATCAAGATTGGATTTTTTTGTAAAGATATGCTCCAGTTCAAAAGGAATATTTTTTGGAAGTTCTGTGGCCTGTGCTATATAGGAGGTCAGACAAGATGATCTCAACGGTCCCTTCTGGCCTTGGACTCTATGAATCTATATTGGTAATGGGCAGTGAGTATGTGAGGGAAGTTTGCACTTCAGCTGCCAGTAATGATCCTGCTCTGTGGATATATACAGAGATCTACAGGGCTGCTACTCTGGTACCTTTCACCAGCAATGAATTCACCTTTAAGAAAATAAAAAGAAACTTGAGATATCTGGGAAGAGCCCAGCCTCTAGTAGAATTGGTAAGGGCCATACCAATAATTACCATTCAGGGATGCCTTGTGCTATTGTTAACACCACATCTCCGCTTTGCTGTGCCATTAACTTCAGCCTCAGCACTTAGTTTCCACAGGGAAGGCTCTTGACTCTACAATAATTAGTGCTGAGATATCACAGCAGCTATCTGATCTCTGGCTGACCCATAAGGTTTGATTCAACCATTGCTACAGAGCCAAGATTATAGAGAGAGGAGAGGGGATAATATAAATGAGGAGGAAAAACAGGAGGAGGAAGGGAGCCAGCATCACAACTTCCCTAAGGACAGGCAATTTTGGATGAAGGTTTTGTCAGTAAAGCAGCCAGGAGGCTATTTATGAGAGGTGCAAGGGTAGGTGCAACATGTTACTTTTGGAGAGAGTTTGAGTTTGAGGCTCAGCACCTGTTCTTTGTTTCAGGATTGGCAGGACTGGGAACACGATGGAATCAGCACACTCAAAGGGTGAGAGGGAGGGAGTATTTGATATGCCTTTGCAGCAGCTCCCCCTGGCTTGTCTAGGAGCAGCAGTGGCAGTCTCGAAAAGCCACAATCTGTGCTTTTTGGCTATATAGATAGTTGTCGTGATGACACAGAGGTGCTGCCTGGAACTTGGTGGGAGGAGCAGAGGTTGCGGGAGGGGAGAGTATAGAGCAGGGGTCGGCAACGTTCGGCACGCGGCTCGTCAGGGTAAGCACCCTAGTGGGCCGGGCCAGTTTATTTACCTGCTGACGTGGCAGATTCAGCCGATCGCGGCCCCCACTCGCCGCGGTTCGCCGTCCCGGGCCAATGAGGGCGCCGGGAAGTGGCGCGGGCCGAGGGATGTGCTGGCCACTGCTTCCCGCCGCCCCCATTGGCCCGGGACGGCGAACCGCGGCCAGTGGGGGCCGCGATCGGCCGAACCTGCTGCGTCAGTTGGTAAATAAACTGGCCCGGCCCGCTAGGGTGCTTACCCTGGCAAGCCGCGTGCCGAACGTTGCCGACCCCTGGTATAGAGGATACACAAGGAACTCCATCTGTGTGCACATGGCTGGAGTGATAGTTATAATGGCTGCATCCTGGTAAATAGTTTTCTTAGTTTTACAAGTCTGAAGTCTTTTCATGCTATTACCCAACACAGGGCACATGATGACATTCAGGGGTCCTTAGGATCATGGAAGAAGGATAATTGCTGAATCTTCTTACATACAATCTATCTGGACACACAAGGGAAACTATAAAGAAAACAAACCCACGTGGCCTTGGCCCAGTGGCTGCCCCTGCCCTCCCCACTCTGCTGATCAAGGCTCACCCCCTCAAGCCCTGCAAGCCACTTTTATGGTGCATTTCTCATATGACAGCAAAGATGTAAAAGATGAAAGGGGTTAATGAGCCAACTACCCAATACACAGAGAGCCTCGGGGGTGTGACAGTTTCAGAGGATGAACTGCATGGCAGGTGCTGCAAAGTCAAGCAGCAAATAAATACAGCTGCAAAGCAGATGTGCCTCTGAGCTAATGACACTGAGGGAAGAAAATGAAAAGAGCCCAGGTGATGAGGAGGGGAAGCGTGACAGGCAGCCACCAAAAGACAGGTGGATTTATTTGTCTGCCAAGAAGCAATGGGGAAAGAAAACATGGCGAAAGCAAAGCCTGCAAAATGTTAAACATAAATGTCAGTCACAAATGCATGCTACAGAGCACCGTGAACAACCTCTAAAGAGCAACTCTGATTTGTCAAAGATCCTTCGTTTTCAGAGCTCAGTCATCTTCCCTGGAGCTGAGCAGCGGGATGTAGGGAGTTGTCCACGTCCAGAGGATGACATCATCCCCATTCTTCCATTGTATTTCTTCTGTCCTCAGGACCACCCATGCAACATGACAATGACGCCTCTGGCTGAGAATAGCTGGACTCAGTGCTGAGCTGCCAATCAACATCATGGCTCCATCAGTCCAACCAAGAGAATCCCTGCAGAATGATGCAAGAAGGTGCTTCCTCTCCCCAAAACCTGCCTGTCAAATTGGGAACAAGAGCCCAGGCATGACTCTAGGACTTGGATCCTTCACCCAGGGTCACACTGAAGAATGGGCTGCTGTAGACTCAGCAATATTTTTCCCTAAGAGGAGATGAAAGGGGCTGAGAGCATTGAAGACGGAAGTCCTCTATCTAGTAGGTACAGCATTGACAGCAGCAGGGCACTGTTGTTCACACACTCCCATTAATGTTCCACAACACTGAACTGGAGGACCTGATCTGAGGCAGAAAGATGAGTTAAGTTTCTAAGGCTCATTCAGTCCCCAGCCTCTCCACTGCAACTGCCAACAAAAACACAATGAGTGCCAAAAGTGCTGTGGTTTTTGTGGTATGGGCACCTGTCCACTAAGAAGTGCACTGAAACCGCCAGCTCCTTTCACATGTTCCTCTAAAGAGCCATCAGTTGTTAATAACTTTCAATAACTGCTAACCAGGGCTGATTTTGGCTCAGCCACCTGGAAGTGAAATACTGCATCTCCCACCACCAACCCCCTGTTATAAGTAAATTCTAGCATTTGGAACCAATGCTGCAGTAATTTTTTATTACAAGTGACGGCTTCCTTTAGGGGATAGTTATGCCACAGTTGAGTTTGGAGATTTCACATATAGCATCCTAGTATGCTATATTTTCTTTACTGAGTGTGTGTGTGTGTGTGTGTACACACACATCCTTTTATTTTTATCTACATGAAATTCTTTTTTTTAAATTGCAAGAATTTTTTTTCTTTTTGTTTAGTAACAAAATGTATACTTTTATTGATCTATTTATATTGATTTAAAATGTACCGATCCACCCCTCCAGCCGTGCATACAGCATTAACAACGTCCCCATTAAAATTCACCCAACTCAGACCACCCTCTCCATGTATATATTCCTACTCACACACTCTCAGGAAAAAATCTGAGATAGACTTTGGAGCATACCCTAAAATCAGCAAGTCCAGAGCCAAATCCTACAGCCCTGAAGTTAATAGGAATCCCTTGTGTGAGTGAAGATTACCCAAGTGAGTAAGGATTTACATGACCCAGCCCTTTCTGAATTCGACATTAGAAGCTTGAACCCTGATTTGGCAAAGTTCTGAAAGCCCGATACAACGCTTATTGACATCCCTGGAAAGATCCCCTGTGACTTCGGCAGGCAATGGAAGCACTGATTGGTGCTCAGTGTTTACTGACTTCATTGTGAGTTGAGGGTATTCAGTAGCTGGCAGGATGGCACCCTTGATGTTGAAGACCTTGTGTTAGAGGCTGTTGTGTGTAGTGGTTTGTAATATTATCACAAAGGGTCTGGTGCCAAACCCATTGGAGTGAGTGTGGACAGGCTCCTATTGACTTCAGTGGGCTTTGGCTCAAGCCCTAGGATTGGACAAAATAGATTTTAACTGGAGCTTGGATGGTTATGGATGGGAAGTAGTTATATGCCCCAAGGTGATTCTTGGACACATAACCATAGTCACCTCTCAGGATCCTACTAATTCTAGGAAGAATGACATATAGTACACGAGAGAGACAGAGAGAAAGAAAGCTGTTGGTTTAATATGAATGTGTAAAACAGGATATGCACAATAAATTTCACTGCCACAGAGTGATGATCATAGAGGGAGAGAGAGGCTGAAATAAGGGTTGTATTTTTCCTCACAGACATAAAGCTGACTTGGGTGAAAAAATCAAATTAAGTGCAAGAGTAGAATGTGAAAATGAGCTAAATGAAAGGAAAGCAGTGTGGGAAAAGTCCATGGGAAGTTGTTTTAGAAAAGCTGGAGCTGGAAGGAATGATAAATTATTGCTCCGTGGCAAAATGAAAAATAATTCCTTTTCCAACCCCACTCTCTTCGATCTTTCTTTTCCCCCTCAGCCTCCTTCCCACTCCTCAGCCTCTGGCCTGCCGTCCTTCGATGGCAACTCTCCTCCCTCCCTCCCTCTCATCTTTGCATCTAGCAGTTCCCTAGCAACAGCTGTTTTCAATTAAAAAGGAAAGCACAGGCATTTTGCAGGCGCAGTGATGGGCAGGAGGGCGAGTGACTTGCGGGGGTGCTGCTGACACTGGGTGAGAGGGGAATGGCACAGTTCCAGTGGAACGGTTTCCAGGTTGATCCGGGAATGTGATAGCTCCAGATCATACTTATGCCTCACCTTTAGCCATCATCTGACAAAATCCTACTCACCCTTCTTCAGTGGAATGTTCACTTAACTAAGGCCTGGTCTACACTACGGGGTTAGGTCAAATTTAGCCACGTTAGGTCGATTTAAAAATGACTGTGTCCACACAATCAACCCCGTTCCGTCGACGTAAAGGGCTCTTAAAATCGACTTCTGTACTCCTCCCCGGCGAGGGGAGTAGCGTTAAAATTGACCTTGCTGGGTCAAATTTGGGGCAGTGCGGACGCAAATCGACAGTATTGGCCTCCGGGAGCTATCCCAGAGTGCTCCATTCTGACCGCTCTGGACAGCACTTTGAACTCCGATGCACTAGCCAGGTGCACAGGAAAAGCCCCAGGAACTTTTGAATTTCATTTCCTGTTTGGTCAGCGTGGTGGCAGCACTGGTGACCATGCAGTCCCAGAATCACAAACGAGCTTCAGCATGGACCAAAAGGGAGACACTGGATCTGGTTGCTGGATGGGGAGAAGAATCTGTGCAGGCAGAACTCTGAACCAAAAGAAGAAATGCAAATATATTTGCCAAAATCTCACAGGGCATGTTGGACAGAGGCTACACCAGGGACACACAGCAGTGCCGCGTGAAAGTTAAGGAGCTCAGGCAAGCCTACCAAAAGACAAAGGAGGCAAACGGTCGCTCCGGGTCAGAGCCCCATACATGCTGCTTCTAAGAACAGATGCATGCCATTCTAGGGGGGTACCCTACCACTATCCCATCACTGTCCGTGGACATCTGCAAGGGGGGAGTCTCACAGAACATGGAGGAGGATTTTGTGGATGAGGAAGAGGGGGAGGAGGAGGAGGAGAATGTGCAGCAGGCAAGCGGTGAATCCATTCTCCCTGACAGTCAGGACCTTTTCATCACCCTGGAGCCAATACCCTCCCAAGGCAGGATCCCCGACCCTGAAGCCAGAAAAGGCACCTCTGTTGAGTGCACATTTGTAACTACAGTACAGGGTTTAAAAGCAATAGTGTTCATGGTCACCTGGTTTAAAAGGGATTTTTTGTAAGGGAACAGTAAAAGGACCCTGTTCATGCTGGGCTGTTTGTGCTTGGCTAAAAGGGATCATCCCGGAGAATAGCCACGCGGCGGGGGGAGGGGAGAAGGGAACATCCCAGAGAATAGTCATGCGGTGGGGTGGGGGTAGGTGTGTGCTGCATATCTACCCGAATACTGCAGCCCCTTCTTTTAAATGTGAAACCCAACCCATTGCTTGCTCTGGGAAAGGGGGGCGCTGCAGTTTGAAAACATTCCCACGTGTTATGAAGGTGTAAGAAGCCAACCCAATTTTACTCTCCCTTTTTATCTGCCCCCCAGGTGCAAATGTTTTTACACTCCCCCTATCATCTCCATTTCTGTGGTTATCGCAGATTAGAAGGCGAAAAAAACGCACTTGCGATGACATGTTTTCCGAGCTGATGCAGTCCTCCCGCACTGATAGGGCACAGCTTAATGTATGGAGGTATTCAGTGGCAGAGGCCAGGAAAGAATTGAGTGAGTGTGAAGAGTGGAGGCAGGACGCGATGCTGAGGCTAATGGGGGAGCAAACGGACATGCTGAAGCATCTGTTGGGGGAGCAAACCGACATGATGAAGCATGTGTGGGAGCTGCAGGAAAGCCAACAAGAGCAAAGACTCCCGCTGCATCCACTTTATAACTGCCTACCCTCCTCCCCATGTTCCATAGCCTCCTCACCCAGATGCCCAAGAACACGAGAGGGAGGCTCTGGGCACCCAGCCACTCCACTCCAGAGGATGGCCCAAGCAACAGAAGGCTGTCATTCAAATAGTTTGATTTTTAGTGTGGCTACAATAAACAATGTGGCCTTGTCCTTCCCTCCTCCCCCACCCCACCCGGGCTACCTTGTCCTCTATCTCATTTTTTTTTTAATTAATAAAGAATGCATGGTTTCAAAACAATAGCTACTTTTTTTCAAAGGGGGGAGGGTGGTTGGCTTACAGGGAATTAAAATCAACAAAGGGGGGTGGGTTTGCATCAAGGAGAAACACACACAACTGTCACACCGTAGCCTGGCCAGACATGAAACTGGTTTTCAAAGCCTCTCTGATGCGCAGCACACCCTGCTGTGCTCTTCTAATCGCCCTGGTGTCTGGCAGCTCAAAATCGTCTGCCAGGCGATTTGCCTCAACTTCCCACCCTGACATAAACGTCTCCCCCTTACTCTCACAGATATTATGCAGCACACAGCAAGCAGCAATAACAATGGGAATGTTGGTTGCGCTGAGGTCTGACCTAGTCAGCAAACAGTGCCAGCGAGCTTTTAAACGTCCAAAGGCACATTCTACCACCATTCTGCACTTGCTCAGCCTATAGTTGAACTGCTCCTTACTAGTGGCCAGGCTGCCTGTGTAAGGCTTCATGAGCCATGGGAGCAAGGGGTAGGCTGGGTCTCCAAGGATAACTATTGGCATTTCAACATCCCCAACGGTAATTTTGTGTTCTGGGAAGTAAGTCCTTTTTTGCAGCTGCTCAAACAGCCCGGAGTTCCTAAAGATGAGAGCATCATGCACCTTTCCCGGCCATTCCACGTTGATGTCAGTGAAACGTCCCTTGTGATCCACCAGTGCTTGTAGCACTATTGAGAATTACCCCTTGTGGTTTATGTACTGGTTGGCAAAGTGGTCCGGTACCAAGATAGGGATATGCATTCCGTCTATCGCCCCACCACAGTTAGGGAACCCCATTGCAGCAAAGCCATCCACTATGACCTGCACATTTCCCAGATTCACTACCCTTGATAACATAATGTCAGTGTTTGCACTGGCTACTTGTGTCACAGCAACCCCCACAGTAGATTTGCCCATTCCAAATTGATTCCTGACTGACCGGTAGCAGTCAGGTGTTGCAAGCGTCTACAGGACTATCGTCACTTGCTTCTCAACTGTCAGGGCAGCTCTCATCTTGGTATTCTGGCGCTTCAGGGCGGGAGAAAGCAACTCACAGAGTTCCAGGGAAGTGGCTTATGGATGCAAAAGTTACGCAGCCACTGTGAATCATCCCATACCTGCAACACTATGCAGTCCCACCAGTCTGTGGTTGTTTGCCTGACCCAGAATCGGCGTTCCACTGTATCAACCAGACCCACTGCCACCATGATGTCCCAATTGCCACAGCCCGTGCTTTAAGGAACGTCTGTGTCCATGTCTTCCTCACAATCGTCCTCGTGCTGGTGTCTCTTAGCCCGGTTCTGCATATACTCCAGGATAATGCGTGAGGTGTTTACAATGCTCACAACAGCAGCGGTGACGGTGAGCTGAGCGGGCTCCATGCTTGCCATGGTATGGCATCTGCAGGAGAGCAGGAGAGCAGAGTTGCAGCGGAAGTGGTGGATGAGGACAGTTAGCAGTCCTACCGCACCGTCTGCTGACAGCAGCAGCCAGGACACAACAGCAGCGGTGACGGTGAGCTGAGCTGAGCGGGCTCCATGCTTGCCGTGGTAGGGCGCCTGCATGGAAAAAAGGAGCGAAACGATTGTCTGACGTTGCTTTCACGGAGGGAGGGGCGACTGACGACATGTACCCAAAACCACCCGCGACAATGTTTTTGCCCCATCAGGCACTGGGAGCTTAACCCAGGATTACAATGGATGGCGGAGACTGCGGGAACTGTGGGATAACTACCCACAGTGCACTGCTCCGTAAGTTGATGCTAGCTACGGTAATGAGGACGCACTCTGCCGACTTGATGCGCTTAGTGTGGACATACGCAACTGACTGTATAAAATCGATTTCTAAAAATCGACTTCTATAAAATCGACCTAATTTCATAGTGTAGACATACCCCAAGATGAGCTGGGTTTGTCCCAGAGAGTAAACACTCAGAAACTGCAATGATGAGGGTGACATGGGATAGATAGATGGATTATGGAGTGGAACTAGTGGCTCGATTGTTAAAGTTGAAGCTAACATCCCATAAACTCTATTTTCAACCCCCTCCTAATTTCCCCAGTCCTGAAATTTCCTATGCCACATTACACATCATCCACCATCTCCCCATCCTTCTGACACCACTCACCCACCCTTAATTTTGCCCCCTAAAACTTGTAAAATTACACATAAAGGATAAAGGATAACATTCCAAAAGCACCTCAGTGCCTTAGGTTCCCAAGTTGCATTGACTTTAATAAGATTTAGGCTCATGAGCTCCTAAGTCCTTTTTTTTAAGATAGGACTTAAGCTCCTAAGTCACTTTGGGTCTTTTGAAAATTTTACCCGGAATGAACTACTAGGCAATTATAAAATCACATTTCTTATTCAAGAGATCCAGTTGCAATTTACAGTAACACTAATATATACTATTACATTCTTCACTACAAAAACAAACAAAACCCCTGCCATGTGAATTGCTACACAATATTACTATTATAGTTAAAATAAACACTTTTAAGGTCTACATACACTTACAAAAACCTACAACACTTTATAATCAACACTCTTCATAATACCCAACAGATCAATCATTTCAGTTCAAAACAATATTCTTCTATTCATAAAAACATTCTTCAGCTCCTCCAACACATCACCCTATGATAAAACTTATAAAATGTAATGTAATATACCCTGGGACTATAGTCATCTTGAAATCTTTATTGCACATTTAATAAATAATATATAAAATCAATAGTATGCGTCCAATAGTTTGTTACAGAACAAAGGAAGAGGACAAAGTTAAAGTTGGCTGGGCATTCTATGTCAGGTGGAGTGATGGGATTATATGGCAACAAGACAGTGACTGGATCCCTTACCTGTTCATTTCCAGGATTTTTAACTCTTTGAGTTGAGTAAGGAGTATATATTTTGTGAAGAGGGTTAAGTATCTTGAGGGGGCTGTGAGTTGGACTCCACTGAAATACACTTTCAATCTTAACTCTTTTTAAGATGTGTTTTGGTTTGGAATAGATAGACCTGAGTCTACCTCTGTGTTTGTACATTGCCTAGCCCAGGGGGGCTTAGGACACCTACACACTTACCAGTGTGAAAATGTGCTCACCTTTATGACCATTACTATTTCTACCCTTTGTTTCTCTTCCTTCCCGTCTTTCTTTTTTGTGTGTGTTTCTCATCTTTCTGTGTGTCTCTCCTTTTTTCTTGTATCTGCATTTCTTTCCTTGCAGCAACTTCCAGTTTCCACCCCAACATCACTCCTCCATCTTTCTCCATTCTGTCCACTAAATGACCAGCAATGAACTAGCTAAGTGTGACATTTCAAGGGCAATCCTTAGGCCTGCAGTGAGGTTAGTGGCGGGCACAGGAGATCACAGGTCTCAGAGTCATTGTTTCAAGCTCAAGTAGCTACGGATGCAAGCAGAGTCTCAGCTCACATTTGACAGGTTTTGCTCAAAACCATAGAGGCGGGACACTTTAAAAAATAATCTTACATTCTGCCGAAGCTGAATATGCCACGTGGGCCACATAAATACCCCAAGAAGGGCAGCTGTTTGACACCACTCTTTGAGAGCGTTTTGATGATAATAAAAAAATAATATTGCTCACACAGGAAGCTCCCAAGCGGACAGTTTGATGTTGGATTAGGACACAGGAAATGCAGTTTAACATTTGAATGCTGTAGAACAGCAGAGATTTTCAAAGTTAATGCAAGATAAATTCTATTATTATTTTTCCATGAACTTGGTACTTTTACTACTGTCTCAGGTTCCCAATATAACCTATGCATTACCCAACAATATATTTTGAAAAAGGGCAAGCATCCCAATATATGTCACACAGATCATCTTAAATTATTGGTCTGGAAGTTCTTCTCTGGTGTACTGTGGCTTCAGTGGAGTTACACTAGGGGTGAATTTGGCTCAGTATATAATAAACTAGAGTGGTTATATGTACCATCTATAGACATGATCACTGGTAGGAATTAATGAGATATTATAAGGAGTCAAATTCTGCTTTAATTTATACCCCCTTTGATACTACTGAAATCATTGGGGCTGCTAGGGTATAAGTGAAAGCAGCATTTGACCCAAGATTTATTGTAGCAGATAGCATTGTGATAAGACCACAAGAGATTAAGACACATACTATTTCTGTATTTTGCAAAATGCTATCAACTCCCAGTAATGCCAGTGGAGAAGATAATATCTTATTGTCTACAATAATATATACTCTCACTGAACTCAGTACCAGACATGTTTTTTCCTAACACAGCTCAACCATATGTATAAAGAGGTCAGAATGACCACATCCTCTCCAAGATAAGTCTGAAGGTAGGAAGCATATTTTAAATTTATATCATGTGGAGTGGTTTAAGTTACATGCTCAGAGACTGCGCCAGTGAGCACACTGTAAACACACAGAGTGAAATCCTGACCCCGGTGAAATCATAGGGAATTTTGACATTTATTGCCGTAGCCAGGATTTCACTCATTGCCCCTGGTCCTGCAACTGGATCTTACAGTCAGATCCAGTGGGTCTCTATATGGACAAAGGATTCCTCCCATGAAGATCTATCTGATGGCAGGATTGGAACCACAGATTCAACAGAGGGTTGAACCAATTGAGGGACATGGGGGTGTTTGAAATCTGGAGTCAGATCTGAATTTTGCAACTTGAAGTGGTCCCCAAGGACATTCCATTGCACCTATTTAAATAGTTGCTTTGATCAAAAGCACTGGGGAAGGGTAGAAGAAGGACATAGCAATACATAATGATAATCAACAATAAAATCAAACACATTTCCATTGGTGGTCCTAGCTAAGAACAATACTTTTGGTGTTACAAGAAGATGAAGAGAAGAGACATCAGGTCACTAGCTGAAGAAGCACTATGAACAGGACAGAAGAGAGGTTTTTGATGTGGAGTGTACAATGAAGCAATGCCCCAGCATGGTGTTAGGGGAAATTTTGCTGATAGAGGTTGTTTGGTCCAGTGAATAGAGCACTTGACTGGGAGTCAGGAGGCCTTGGCTCCTGACCAACCATGGGCAAGTGTTTCCTGTCTCTGTGCCTCTATTTCCCCTTTCACTCTTTGTCCGTCTTTTTAGACTGTAAGCTGTGTGGGGAAGTTACTCTCAGTATGTGCTGCTTTTAACAGAGTTGCCACTTTTGCTTGGATGTATTCCTGGAGGTTTCATCACATGACATCATCTTTAATTAAATATTAATCTTTAATTTCTGGAGACTCCAGGACAATCCTGGAGGGTTGGCAACCCTATGCTGCTACCGCACCCAGCACAGTGAGGCCCTGATCTTTGCTGGATCCTCTAGGTGCTCCTGCAATACAAATATTTAAGATGTGTAGCACTCTGGTCCTGACCACATGTGATCGTTAAAGGCCCTGTGATACCATTCTAAAGGCTAGGCTTTCCCTATCTGATGTGTAAAGCTGGAGAAATCAGTCTCACCCTTGTGTTGTGCTGTGATGCTAACACAGAATAACTGCTGTATTCCAGCCATGGCAGAGGTATGGCAAGGCATGTCTGTATACTCAGCAGGGTATGTAACACACATCTAGCCCGTTCATGGCACAGCATGCTACAGACACAGGAAGCGGTGTTAGTTTCCCACAACTCCTCTTGGACTAGCAAGTACCTGACAGGCTTCCAGTCCTTCCAGCGGGGAGCAGTGGCATGAGACTAGCGTTCTGGCCACTCGTTGGCCGGATGGGACACCGTGTGTTTCAGGTGTGCGGAGGTGGCTGACTATCTGAAGGGAATTTGAAGAGAGCCTGCTGTGATTTTTTTCCCCTCTGATTCACAGCTGTGTTTCATTTCTTCCGTGCTTAAGCTAAATGCCCTCAAGTGAAGCGAGAGGATATTCAGGGCCCCTCCCAAGAGACTCTTGGCTGTAGAGCCGAGTGAAAACCTATAGTTTTTCAGCCTTTCAATAACGGCGCCATGCGCTTGCTACGCTCTGTTCTGTCGGAGCGGAGGAGTAACATGACTTCACCACCAGGAAATTCACCGTAGGGTGGGTGGAATAAATCCTTCCAGTTGTGCATATACCTACCCTATATAACCATTTCCAACTATCATTCGTCACACTTGTGTCTCAATGTGTATCATCTTAAATAAGCCTGTCGGGGCCAGATGCTCTTTCCCATTGAGGCCCCTTTACACTGCAATGGTTGTAAATGTCATTATATTTAATTAGTTACACCTGCTTTAATCCCCTTTACGCTGCCTGAGCTGTGGTAAAGGGTGTTGGTGTAAATGAGAATCAGGTCCAGGAACTGTTCCTCCCTGTGTGTTGTATGCTTCCTAGCACAATGTCACCCGAGCCCCGATGGGAGCCTCTGAGTGTGACTACAATACAATTAAATGTATCATCATCATCATCTTCGTAGTAGTAGCAGTAGTAATACATTCAACCCAATTCACTTTGCAGGTGAATTATAATTCAGCTCCACCACTGGCTGTTGTTCTTTTGGAATATATCTCTCCCCAACACAGTTCATTCAGCCCCACACTGGGAGGGGTTGTCTCTGTGCCTCTCCCCCCGGAGTCTCCTGTGGCCTAGTATAGTGATTACGGCTCAAGAATAATTGGAAACACACATCGGGAATGACTTGCTTTTTGTGTCTGCTGTATTGTCTGCTGCTAGTATAGGCCTCTGAGAGTAGCAGGGAGAAAGCTTGTCTCTGAGTTATGGATGCAGTATAACACTGTTTAACTCTTCAGTGTCTGAATACTCTACATCCACACTGGGAGGGGCTGTCTCAGACTCACTCATCAGTATGTGGTTGGGTCATTACAAAACCTAAACTTAATTTCCCCAATACTAATATCTCCCTACTGTTACTCACACCTTCTTGTCAACTGTCTGTAATGGGCCACTCTCTTACCACTTCAAAAGTTATTTTTCCTCCCTTGGTATCCTGCTGTTAATTGATTTATCTCGTTAGACTGACCTCACACTTGGTAAAGCAACCCCCATCCTTTCATGTATTTATACTTTCTCCTGTATTTTTTACTTCATACATCTGATGAAGTGGGTTCTAGCCCACGAAAGCTTATGCCCAAATAAATTTGTTAGTCTCTAAGGTGCCACAAGGACTCCTTGGTTTTTTTGCTGATACAGACTAACACGGCTACCACTGAAACCTCTCATCTTTGTAACCCACAAAGCAATTTCTGTTCTTTCCACCCTGCTAGGTTGTACTCTGTATTGAAACAGGTATTTATTACTAGGCACTCAAGTGGGAGTGTATTTATGTCATATCCACATCTCTCATCCCCAGCTGCTGATACATTGAGGACAAAGTTGATTTCTAGGACTTCTTGTCAGTGTTGTTTTTCCTGCTATTGTACATTGTTGTAGCTGAGAGGGTAGCATTCCGGGGGAAGTGGAATCTGGCCACCAACCCTCAGAAGAGCCCAGAATCTCTGTGCATGCAAATAGGGACAAGACATAGAGAGGAGGATTATGGGAAGCAGCAGCACTGCTGAAAGACACCAGAAGCTCTGTCAGTTCAGGAAGTGATGGGAAACTGTCTGGATATAGAGATGATAAGATGTGCTACAGTGGCTGAATATAAACTATGAGGATGCTGCACCAAGAGAGAGAGGCTCCTTAAATTTGATGGCTGAAATGCTGCCAATCTTCCCCACCCCCACCCCGAGTATATTCCCGACTTGTAGAGATAAAGTTCAAAGTCTCATTCCATCTCAATGGAGATTTTATGACTAAAGTGCCGAGGATAAGAAAAGACCAATTTGTAGTTTTATTGATCAGGCTAAAGGTCAGGGGCAGACGTGTAGGTCATGGTGCTTCCTCTGAATAGACCAGGAACTGAGCAACAATTGACAGGCTTCCTTCTACAGAAAATTATAGAAAAAAGGTAGGGGAGAGGGGAACCTATGTTAATGAAGCATTAAGGCTGAGATTTTAATCGCACAAAAATCAGAGCAACTTAGAGCTAAGTTGCTCCCACAGCAATCATATCTCTGTCCCTTGTTCATACACATTACAAGAGGGTCTCTCATTACGTGATCATCCAACACTGGACACTGAGACATATGGTTCAGCAAAATGGCAGGACACCACACAATATAACGTAAACACAAATCATGCTGGCTAAATTTATGGGATGGAGTTTCCCTGTAATGGTTGGTCCACATGGAGGATAAGAGTCTGTTACTCAAGGCATTTAGCCTCAATGGTAGGAACTTGTGCTGATGAAGATCCTGCTTTCTATCTGGGCTGATGACCCAGGATGGGTTAATTACAATAATATAATGACAATGGGAAAAGCTACACTAATTCACTGTCAAGAATGTATGACTTAAATATAAAAATGTTAGGAAGTGGGGTGAAGAAGGTTCCTGTGCCAATGTTAACTTGGCCCTTCGGCACATATTGGGCCTCCTTTTGTCCTCATTTACATACAAGCATCATTACTGATTTCAGTGGGGTTGCATAGGCATAGCTGAGAGAAAAATTTGGCCTATGAAGTATATTCTGTTGCCTTATCCTTGTTAAATATGTATCTCAGTATATCACTCTTTACAGGTGAGACTCTGTGCTTGCAGCCCAGTGGGCTTTAAGCTACCTTTGTGCCCTCCCAATTCTGGGCTGCTGTAAGGGCCAAAGCAGCCCCGGGGGTAACCGAGACAGACTGGAGGGGATGGGGCTAGGTTATGGCAACCTGTCCCTTCTTGCCAAGGGGCCTCAGTGGTGCCCAAAGTTTCCGCAGTGCTATGTGCTGCAGCCCTGCCCCCAACATGCTTCTACTACCCCCAGTCATGCCCGTGACAGTCCCTCATCATCATGGCTTGTGAGGGTCCTCAGAAGACAGCTTATGGCTTTTAGATGCCTTTGATGCTGCTCTGACCCCTTTGCCTGGTTTGCAGAGTCCAGGAAGGGGTGAGAATCTCCCCCAGTGTCGTTACATGTCTACCATGTACAGGATGTCCAAGGTGACACTGCTGGAGAAGTCTTCATTTATGCATTGCCTGGCATTATTTTTTGGGATTTAACACGTGCAGCCCTAAAAAGCATTTTTAAATGTAAGTTCCTCAGGTGAAAGAAAGGAAGAAAGAAAGGAACTCTTTCATGTTCATAACTGACAAGCTAACAGGGTACAGCTCTGGACATATGTGCACCATAAGCTAAACAGTCACCTTAGTTTCTGCTTGCTTTGGGTCCCCAGCCTTGCCTTATGTCTCCAGCCATGGTTGAGGCCTATGCTGCAAGTTAACTCCCTGTCTGCCAGAAAACAAACAGGGTCCCAGGACCCTGTCACAGGGTGATGACGTTTCATTGGCATGTGCAGGGCATCTCTAAAGAATTAGTGCCCTGCACATTAACCAATCAGATGGCTTGAACATTTCTCAACAGTCCACGCAGTTTATGATTAAGCAAGCAATGTTGATCAAGAGGAAGGGCATTTCATGGCAGTTAATGACCATGTGAAGGAGCTGAGGCACCAAAGGCCCAGGTGACTACAAATTCAGGACTGTTGTATTAGGCAGTATAAGTTACACATTGGCAAATGAGCCTAAGGAGACCTAAGATGGTGTACCTTACGCTCCAAGGGGCTAGAAGAAGGTGTCAGAAAGTGTCAGCTAAAGTGGGGGGGGGGACTTTCTGAAAAGGCATATTGATTTAAAAACCCTCTGTTTCCCTTCCTCTCCCTTTTGTTCATTGTTTCCTTCATTGTTTGTTTTATTGCAAAGTGGGGTCTAAAGAAGAGAGTTTTGCATGAGGTTCTGGAAGTGTTAAGATCCATGGTCATTTTACTCACTTGTGGAATGGTTGTGGGTCAGATGCGGCATTCATGAATTTCATTGTTGAAGTTGGCTATTCCATTGTTCCAAAGGAATATAGATGTCATGGAAGGCGATAGTCATGTAGGGGGAGGTGATATCTCAGATGACTAGGGCCAATCCCATGAAGGGCTTTGAAGACAAGACTAAAACCTTTCAGCTTGACTCTTTATTCAATGGGGAATGAGTACAGAGAGCTGAGCACTGGTGTAATGTGTACTTGTGATTTGTGACACTCAGTGGCTAGTGCTGCATTCTGAACCAGTTGGAGCTTGGAAGCCACAACTTCCAACTGCATGGATCCTCATGTCTAGGTCCTCATCCAAGAGGAAAGGGCACAATCTCCTGACTGGGCAAAGGAAGAAGAAATCATCCACACCTCAGCAGCAATCTGTATATCCAAGAGTAGTGGGATGTCCCACATGACACTAAAATTTGTATCCCTTTGATTTGTGTTCTTTCTAACACCCTCTATTGATGGTAGGGTTAGAGAACTGGTCTATCATCACATAACGCAGCTTGAATTCCCTAGACTTTTTATGTGTTTAAATCACAACCTTAACATTCCATGAATATGTATTACTGGAGTGCCTTCAATACCTATATATATACGTGTATGGGTGTGGGTGTGCATGGCTGGTAGGTGGGTGACTCTAGTAGGGGAGTTTACATTTATTTGGCATAATAAAGAGTGTGTCAGAAGCACATAAAATAGAATGAGAGCGGTTTACACAGAGCTGTCAGCTCTCACACCTGATGCTTTTCGACTGAGATGGTTCATATCTAATAGCCATATCTATTAGATCGTATCAGATCTTATAATTAACTAATGGCATTGAGCGATAGATGTTTCCTGAGTGACATCAAACAGCAACAGCAGTACCTGCGCTTCCATGTATTAGGGACTGATCCAGTCTGGAGGTTGTGGAGAGCAAAGGGGAAGAAGGAACTGATTCAGAGAGCTGAGGGAGGAGGTGTAACCTGCAGAAGTGAGGGAGAAAGGTAGCTGTTGGCCTTCAAGCAGCAGACTTCAGTTTGAGAATAGGCATTTGTCTAATCCACAATCAAAATCTTAGTCTCAGAAGAAGCCTGAGGGTGGAGAGAGACGCTATTCTTGCTCTTTGGCACTTACCTACAGCCAAGGATTAGGGGCACAATGCAGCATTACACACAAATTGGGCAGAATGAGACCTGGTCAGAGGGGCTAGGGACAGGTTTACCATCAGCGAGAGGTTTAGGGTCAGGGAAAAGGCTAAGGTAAGAGAGAGAGTTGGGATTAGGGCTGGGCTGGAATGAGAGTTATAGAGTCATAGACTTTAAGGTCAGAAGGGACCAATATGATTGTCTAGTCTGACCTCCTGCACAACGCAGGCCACAGAATCTCACCCACCCACTCCTGCAACAACCCCCTAACCTATGTCTGAGCCATTGAAGTCCTCAAATCATGGTTTAAAGACTTCAAGGTGCAGAGAATCCTCCAGCAAGTGACCCCTGCCCCACACTGCAGAGGAAGGCGAAAAACCCCCAGGGCCTCTGCCAATCTGCCCTAGAGGAAAATTCCTTCCTGACCCCAAATATGGCAACCAACTAAATCCTGAGCATGTGGGCAAGACTCACCAGCCAGACACCCAGGAAAGAATTCTCTGTAGTAACTCAGATCCCACCCCAGCTGACATCCCATCACAGGCCATTGGGCATATTTACCACTAATAGTCAAAGATCAATTAATTGCCAAAATTAGGCTATCCCATCATACCATCCCCTCCATAAACTTATTAAACTTAGTCATGAAGCCAGATATGTCTTTTGCCCCCACAGCTCCCCTCGGAAGGCTGTTCCAGAACTTCACTCTTCTGATGGTTAGAAACCTTCGTCTAATTTCAAGTCTAAACTTCCTGATGGCCAGTTTATATCCATTTGTTCTTGTGTCCACATTGGTACTGAGCTGAAATAATTCCTCTCCCTCCCTGGTATTTATCCCTCTGATATAGTTATAGAGAGCAATCATATCTCCCCTCAGCCTTCTTTTGGTTAGGCTAAACAAGCCGAGCTCTTTGAGTCTCCTTTCATAAGACAGGTTTTCCATTCCTCGGATCATCCTAGTAGCCCTTCTCTGTACCTGTTCCAGTTTGAATTCATCCTTCTTAAACATGGGAGACCAGAACTGCACACAGTATTCCAGATGAGGTCTCACCAGTGCCTTGTATAACGGTACTAACACCTCCTTATCTCTACTGGAAATACCTTGCCTGATGCATCCCAAGACCGCATTAGCTTATTTCACGGCCATATCACATTAGTGGCTCATAGTCATCCTGTGATCAACCAATACTCCGAAGTCCTTCTCCTCCTCTGTTACTTCTAACTGATGAGTCCACAGTTTATAACAAAAATTCTTGTTATTAATCCCTAAATGCATGACCTTGCACTTTTCACTATTAAATTTCATCCTATTACTATTACTCCAGTTTATAAGGTCATCCAGATCTTCCTGTATGTTATCCTGGTCCTTCTCTCTATTGACAATACCTCCCACTTCCTGTCATCTGCAAACTTTATTAGCATACTCCCACTGTTTGTGCCAAGGTCAGTAATAAAAAGATTAAATAAGATTGGTCCCAAAACCGATCCCTGAGGAACTCCACTAGTAACCTCCATACAGCCTGACAGTTCACCTTTCAGTACGACCCGTTGTAGTCTCCCCTTTAACCAGTTCCTTATCCACCTTTCAATTTTCATATTGATCCCCATCTTTTCCAATTTAACTAATAATTCCTCATGTGGAACCGTATCAAATGCCTTACTGAAATCGAGGTAAATTAGATCCACTGCATTTCCTTTATCTAAAAAATCTGTTACCTTCTCAAAGAAGGAGATCAGGAAGGAGATCTACCTTTTGTAAAACCATGTTGTATTTTGTCCTAATTACCATTGACCTCAATGTCCTTAACTACTTTCTCCTTCAAAATTTTTTCCAAGACCTTGCATACGACAGATGTCAAACTGACAGGCCTGTGGTTACCCAGATCACTTTTTTTTCCTTTCTTAAAAATAGGAGCTATGTTAGCAATTCTCCAGTCATACGGTACAACCCCTGAGTTTACAGATTCATTACAAATTCTTGCTAATGGGCTTACAATTTCATGTGCCAGTTCCTTTAATATTCTTGGATGAAGATTACCCTCAATTTAGTCCCATTAAGCTGTTCGAGTTTGGCTTCTACCTCGGATGTGGTAATATCTACTTCCATATCCTCATTCCCATTTGTCATCCTGACATTATCCCTAAGCTCCTCATTAGCTTCATTAAAGACTGAGGCAAAGTATTTGTTTAGATATTGGGCCATGCCTAGATTATCCTTAACCTCCACTCCATCCTCAGTGTTTAGCTGTCCCACTTCTTCTTTCTTTGTTTTCTTCTTATTTATATGGCTATAGAACCTTTACTATTGGTTTTAATTCCCTTTGCAAGGTCCAACTCTACATGGCTTTTGGCCTTTCTCACTTTATCCCTACATGTTCTGACCTCAATAAGGGAGCTTTCCTTGCTGATCCTTCCCATCTTCCACTCCTTGTAGGCTTTCTGCTTTTTCTTAATCACTTCTCTGAGATGCTTGCTCATCCAGCTTAGTCTACAACTCCTGCCTATGAATTTTTCCCCCTTTTATGGGATGCAGGCTTCTGATAGTTTCTGCAACTTTGACTTGAAATAATTCCAGGCCTCCTCCACCTTTAGATCTGCAAGTTCTTCAGTCCAATCCACTTCCCTAACTAATTTCCTTATTTTTTTTAAGTTAGCCCTTTTGAAATCAAAACCCCTAGTCACAGATCTATTTTTGTTTATCCTTCCATTTAGTTTGAACTGAATTAGCTCATGATCACTCGAACCAAGGTTGTCCCCTACAACTATTTCTTCTATGAGGTCTTCACTACTCACCAAAACCAAATCTAAAATGGCATCCCCTCTTGTTGGTTCAGCAACTACTTGGTGAAGGAATCCATCAGCTATCGCATCCAGGAAAATCTGAGCCCTATTATTATTACTAGCACTTGTCCTCCAGTCTATATCTGGGAAGTTAAAGTCTCCCATGATCACACAATTCCCATTAGTATTTACTTCCTTAAAAACATTAAAGAGGTCTCTATCCATATCCAAATCAGATCCCAGTGGTCTGTAGCACACCCCAAGCACTATCCCAGGGAGACTCTAGTAGCTTTCTTCCCCAATGTGATTTTTGCCCAGACAGACTCTGTCTTATCCATTCCATCACTTCTTATATCTTTACAGTCTACCTCATCATTGATATACAGTGCTACTCCACCACCTTTGCCTTTATTTCTGCCTTTCCTAAACAGCACATACCCTTCAATACCTGCACTCCAGTCATGACTACTATTCCACCATGTTTCCGTTATCCCTATAATATCTGGTTTCACTTCCTGCACCAGTAACTCTAGTTCCTCCATTTTGTTACCTAGGCTCCTCGCATTGGTGTACAAACATCTTAATTTTTGCTGTTTGGCTTCGCTCACATTCTTTACCCGATTAGGCACAGACATTCTACTGCCAGTATCACCTATTAGACTGGTATCTACACTACCCTTCCTCCTTATGTCCATTCTCCTACCCATGGCTGTATCCTTTCTTATTTAATTTTCTTCCCTCTTAATGTTAAAATCCGGTGTGGAGATTACCTGGACATCTCCCAACCATCTCCCCCAAATTCCTAGTTTAAAGCTCTCTTAATCAGTTCTGCCAGCCTCCATCCTAGAAGTCTATTTCCCTCCCTACTCAGGTGAAGTCCATCCGAGAGAACAGTCCTCTGTCCATGAATGCCTCCCAGTGGCCATATATCCCAAAGCCCTCCTTATAGCACCACTGCCTGAGCCATCTGTTGATCGTCATAATCTTGTCACACCTTTGTTGCCCTTCTCTAGGAACAGGCAGAATCCCACTGAAGATCATCTGAGCCTCGATTTCTTTGAGCGTCTTCCCCAGCCTGGCATAGTCTCCCTTGATACGTTCCAGCGAGAATCTAGCCGTATCATTTGTTCCCACATGAAGGACAATCAGTGGATTCTTTCCCGCTCCTGTTAGGATCCTCTTCAGCCTCAGGTCCACATCCCGTATCTTAGCACCTGGCAGACAGCACACCCTTCTGTTCTCTGGATCAGCTCTGGTTACAGGCCTGTCTATTCTTGTCAGTAAGGAGTCCCCAATCTTGTAGACCTGCCTTTTCCTGGTGATGGTGCGATTCTCCGGTCTATCCCCTGTTCCCTCTGGCTGCAAGTCTTCTCAATTCCTATTCTCCCTTGCAATCCTCCGCAACTCATCCTGTATCCTCCTGGGACTCATATTTGGTGTTATCTCCATTGACTCTTCCCGACTTCTTATAGAACTAGCTGCTCTTCTCTTCTTCCTTGCCCTCCCACCTTCAGCGACCACCTGCTGTGCCCCTTCTTCATTTTCCAACTCCGCAAACCTGTTCCTGAGCTCTATTTCTCCTTCATTAGCCTGTCTTTTCCTCTGCCTGGTTCTCTTAGTCATATGCTTCCACTGTCCGCTTTCCTCACCCAGCAGTCTCCCCTCAGAGTTCTTTGGTCCTGCTTCCATCTGCAAGTCTGAGCTTTTCCCTTCAGCCTCCTCATGTCTTTGCTCCATCATCTGGCTCGAACCCCCTTCTAAACTCAACCAGAGTTTCCACCTGCATCTCCAATCCTCAGATCTTTTCTTCCATCAGTTCTATCAGGCGACACTTCATGCAGATGGAACTCTTTTCAGGTACCCCCTCCAGGATCATGTACATGCCGCAGCTTCCACATCCAGTCATCTTCATTGTGTCTTCCACTGCTTGGGTCACTACCACTGCTGCCTCTGTATCTGTCATAGCCTCTACAAACGCCTTCTCCTCCAACAAAACTCCCACTCAAACTCCTCTGTTTACAGCTCTGTTTGCTGGCTCCTGTGCCACTGCAGCTGTCTGAGAGTTAGGATTAGGCAAAGGATGAGGGAGAGGTTTAGGGTCAGTGGCAAGTGTAAGATCAGGGTTAAGGCCAGGGCTGGGACACAATTGCAGCTTTACATCAGAGTAGGTATAGTGAGTCTCTGAGACACTCCTGAGGACAGTATTTTACCAGCCATGGGATATGGGGTATGAGCATGGGGTAAAATAGGGTCCAGTGTGAATGGTAGGAAGGCAAAGCCCCATTCCACACTCTCCTTTAATTTAGTTTAAAGACATCCCTTTGGCTATGTCTTCACTGCAGAGTTAAGTTGGGAGATGAACATGTGGGTTAGCATAGGCCAGGTGTGAACTGCCACACTTCAAAGTCATATTTGAGTTACTGCACTCCGTATATGTGCTGCTAGGATTTCTGGGGGCATAGCCCCTGGTTCTTTGTGCAGCAGTAAGCTGAGCTGCTCTATGAATCTTTCCTGGTGGATTGTGGGAGAGCTTGTCTGTCCTTTTGGAATTGTGGGGCTTTGGAGGTCCATCAGTACTCAAATGGTTTAGCCTGTGTCCTTGCTGCAAAGTGGACAGGTTACCAGCCCGAGTGAAAGCAGCACCTTGGTTTTAGCCTCTTGCCCTAATCTGCGCTGAAATCAACAGTACATTTGAGTGAGAGGGTGTTGTGTGTGGATGGGTGGCATGTTGGGGCAATGTCTGAGTTACAGCCTGGGCTAACCCTGCAGTGGAGACATACCCTCAGTAGAAGGGGTGGGGGGGGTCTCCAGAGATGCACCTCTTAGTTGCAGTGGAATGTCTGAGCTGGAGAGTCATTTATCCAAGGTGAGATTGAAGCTAACCTGCTGTGTTTCAGGAGAGTTTGGTCATTGGAAGTCCATTTGGATTTCCTTCTGGAAAGGAGCAAAAGGCAAAATGGATCCCAAATGAATTCACACCGGCACCCCTGCCACACTTCTGACTACAGATCCAGAAAAAAAGGAACCTGCCTGGTGCACATGTGCCCCACTAAAGCTGTGTCTTTACTCCTAACAACAGTAGCATAAGGGAGCCCAAACTGACTGTCCCTCCCAGCTCCCGAGAGCCTGGAGACCTTGCAGGTTCCATTGCTGGATGCTGTGAATGGGCACAGAGATTGGATTCACTTAGAAGCTCAGGAGAGAGAAACCTCCAGGTTAGAGCTGACGCATCCCTAGGTAAAGCAGCATGGAAAGAAGCCGGGACTGAATTCCGCTCTCCTGGGGTCGTCTCCGGGGCAGGTTTCATCATCCTGCCTCCAATCTTTTTGCTCTCTAGAGGAGGTGGCTGATGTTGACCCCCCTCCTCCGCACTAGCCACGCTTCCCTCTCCAGACCCATCAATGTCTCAGTGCAGAAGGAAAATGGCATCTCCGCAGAAAGGTCTCACACCTCTTTGCTGCTGCTGTTGCCTTTATCTGTGAATTCTTGGCTGTCTCAGCAGCAGCAGCCAGCTGCTAGTGTTCCGGTTTCCATGGTGATTCTAGCATGATGTAAAATGGGGGAAGATTGTGGGAGGAAAGACAAGAGGGGGGAGATATTTGTATTTAAATAAGGGATAGTGGGGGAGGGAGGAAATGGAGAGAGAGAGAGAGGGAGGGAGAGAGGAAAAGGCAGAGAGAGGCAGAGGGAGTTAACCCTTTGCTATGCAAATGCTCAGATTCTTAAATCCTGTCACAAGCCCAGGGGAAAAAATCAAAGGAGAAGGCAGCAGGGGGGGTGTTTGTTTCGTGCCCGAGAAACATATTGTAGAAAATGTGCCTTATTCCAGGGTGACACAAACAAGTGGATCCTTTCCAGAACCCCCCACCCGCCCTTCCCCTCAGGATGTGCTTTTATCTTTGTCCCAGTGCACCACATTTCTATCAAGTGCCAATAGGTGCAAGGGGGCAAGACAGCTGTGCCAATGCACCATGCCCATCCCAAATCCAAAGAGCGGTTTTCCTAACACTCTGCCCCCTGAGAGAATAATTGGCTAGTTTCTGGATCTCAGTTCATTGATTGGCAGAGCCTTTAGTGAGGTGGCTGGGCATGCAGAGAGGAGGAAGAAGAGAGTGTTGGGATTCCACTGCAGCAGGCTGCAGATTACAAAGGTCTGGCCCAGTGAATGTTAAATACATCTCAGCAGCTGCACCCTCCAAGGAGCTCTGTGTCAGGAATCTTGTTAGAGGCACCGGCCATTCTGCCGTAAAACATTTAGCAAGTCGGCCCAGTTGAATCCCGCAGCTGCAGCTCCAGCAGCTCTTGAGGGAGGGTTAGTTCATCTCAGCACTTCTGTTGCGTTAGATTACAGGATGGAAGAAGGTGTTTTGCGAAGACAAAAGTCTCGCAGATTTGGAAAAGCCAGGATAATGTGCAAAGGGGTCCGCACACCACAGATGCACCTCCTTGTGGCTGTGGCTGGGAATTAGCTCTTGCCCCAGCTGCCAGCCCCTGCCATCAGTTACTCACTCTGTGACCCCACTCTCTCTTCACAACTTGGAATGCTCTCTCTTCACGATTCAGCCCTCCAGCCACTTCACTATATTCGCTGTCCCTCCCGCCTGCTCTTCCAGGGTATCAAGTCCCACTGGACCAGCTGTCCATATGCCATTTCAGGTAGTCTGTGCCACTTCCCCAGTGTCTGGTAGGGGAACCCAGGCCCTAGCTGGTACTCTGGGTTCCAGCCCAGGGACCCTATGATTAACAACCTAGGTCTGCTGAGCCTCAGACCCTGTTGCTGTTTCCCAGGGCTCCTGGCTACCCCATCCCTCTATCTCAGTGGTTCTCAAACTTCATTGCTCTGTGACCCCCCTTCTGACAACAAAATTACTACATGACCCCATACCACAGGGGGCCCATGAAGCTAAGTGTTCAGGCATGAGCGTCAGCCCCATGTGACAAGGCTCAGGGTTTGGCAAAGCTGGCGTTGGACTCACTGGGGACCAGGGCAGAACGCCCATGCCCAAGCCCCGCCATGCAGCGCTGAAGCCAAAACCTGAGGGCTTCATCCCCACAGGGCTCAGGCTCAGGCTCAGGCTTCAGTCCTGTGCTTGGGGCCAGGCTTAGGCTTTTTGCCCTGGGCTCCAGTGAGTCTAACACCGGCCCTGGCGACCCCATTAAAACGAACTCGCAACCCACTTTGGGCTCCCGACCCACAGTTTGAGAACCACTGCTCTATCTCCATGCCTATCTCTGGGTTTACTGCTGGAGATTCCGCCACTCCCCATGGCTACTTCACTCCTCTAGGCCTCTTTTAAAACTTTCTACTAGCCCCTGGATCTCCTCCTGTCCCTAACCAACTCCCTTTCTCTCTAGGGAGTGACTGCAGATCTCCCCCTTACAGCATCTTCCTGCTCTCACTCCCTGGCTTTATTATTCTCCTAGCCTTTCCCCCACCTCCAGATTAGTGGTTATCAATCCCTGGTTCCCCTCGAGGAGTAGCATACAAGGCTAATTGGCCCCTTCTGGCCCACATTAATTCGCTCAGGGCTTGGGTGGGGTGGACACCCCATCATGTAGAGATTCACACCCAGACAAAACAAGCCAGAAAATAATATGTGGAGTTCGTCCTCACTGCAGAGTTTAGAATGATTTCTAGCGTGCTCAGGAAAATTACCGTGGGGATGTAGAAAAGCAGTGCCCTCCATGAAATGTAAAGTGGCAATTCCAGGGGTCTACTGCAGGTGGCCTACTGGGTTAATGCACCAGCCTTTCAGCTCTGGAGGCCCTGGGATTACACTCTGTGTTACAGTACTGTATGTTAAAAGTGAATTGAACTGGTTGATCAGGGCCTAGTCTCCACTTGATAGCCATATAGACCAAAACCACAGCATAGATTGGCCAGGTAGTTAGTTTCTTCTCGAGAGAGGGACTGGAACAGCAGCAGGAAGCTCATGAGTGAGGGGCATTGGCTGAGGTGTGCGTGGGAAGTGAAGGGCTGACTAGCGGGGGGGCTGCAAGTCAGGATTGAGGGGCATTGGCAGAGCTGTGTGAGGGGAGCTCAGGACTGGAATGGCAGGGGGCAGCAGGTCATAGTGAGGTTCATCAGCAGAGCTAGTGGAGTACTGGAATGATAGAGGGTATTGCATGTCAGGATTGTTTGGGGATGGGGGAACACATCTCGAAATCCTCAAGGGCCTTGCACGTTGTGTAGAAATTTACGCTTGCAAAGTGGATGGAAACTGTTATCATATCAGAATGCTAGCATTGTACACTCATTTTGTGCAAGTGTAAATGACAACACAAGGCTCAAGGCAGTGTGAATCAGGCCTGAAGCATCCATGCCAGCCTGTGGTTTGCCTGACACAATCTACTTGCTCACTCACTTTAACAATCCTAAGGATTCACTCCAATATCCTGGTTTCAGAGTGGTAGCCGTGTCAGTCTGTATCGGCCCACGAAAGCTTATGCTCAAATACATTTGTTAGTCTCTAAGGTGCCACAAGGACTCCTCGTTCAAATATCCTGGAAATTCTTGTTGAAAATTCGAATCCTGTGTGACTGCCAAGAATGATGCCAACAAATGATCCAGAGTTGGAGGCAAAGTGGGATGACCTGCATGGCCCAGGAGACAGTGCTGGGAGACACAGGCTAGAAGTTTCTCTCTAGTTCTTAGACTTGGGGGTGCCAAAGAATGTGAAACTCTAGAAAGAGGAAAGTGTATTAAGGCCCCGTCCCCATGCCCATTAAAGTCAGGGGGAGTCGTTCTATTGACTCTAATGGGAGTTGGGACAAAGCCTTAAGAAGGAGGAAACAGGAGCTCTTAGCGAACATGGATGGGCCCGAAAATCCTGGACAGTAAAACTAGTTCATATTGCAAAAGCTAATGCCTGTTGGGAGATGAGAACACCCCCGGCGGGGGCTGTATGACTGATACACCTTGCTCTGAGGTCTGAGCCATAGCTAGCCCATTAGAATGTCCCCTTCCTGATCTCTCCTCCTGAGACAGCGTAGAAATAGCAGCAGCAGCGGGATTGCCTGGCAGAAGAGTCAGTTCCAAAGCAAAGAACAGCAGTGGCCTCAACCACATTAATTTGACTCAGTGTAATTAAACGCAAGCAGCGAGTTTTGCTGTCTGTGCTGTGGCAGGCTCAGCAGCTATCATCACTCATTTCAAGGGATGCGAGGCTGTATTTTGCAAAGGATTTTTCACAGAAGTTGTGTCCTAGCCTGCTTGACTGAAAGAAATAGAGTCACAGAGTTAATAGCAGAAGGAGAGAGGAATTACAAAGGAGAAAAGATACCATATATATCCGGACATCACTGAGACATTTCCACCAGCATTTCAAATCAGATTCTGTGACAGTCATCGTATGCACAAGTCAATATGAAAATGGTTTTCTCCATTCCATCCTGCATTGGCTTTCCAGGCAGGACCTGCTGCTCTCTCTCTCCTCTTCCTGCCTGGTAGAGGGGTTTGTTAGATCCAGAAACACGTCTTCTGGCCAGAGGGAGAAGGCGTCAATCTATATGCCCATTGCTGTTTGTGTATGGTGATGGTGAAGCAAAAGGATCAGCTGATATGCAAGTCAACTTATCGGCAAGAACACCGAGTACACTTTCGCCCAGGAAAAGAGAAGGATCCGTGAGATGGGGAGGTGCAGTGAGGCTGTTCTGGAGAGGAGAAGGCACTTACAACAATAGTAGCCAAATTGCGGGCAGAGACAGAGAAAATGGTGGTGCTGAATAAACAGAGAGAGACAGAAATAAAGGGTAGGTGTGAAAAAGAAAGAAAGACAAGTGGAGGAGGTCTCATGCACCAGGATGGCAGATGCCTATGCTGCGCAGGCCTCATTCGCCATGAGAATCACTGTCCAGGCTGCATGTGTTACTCCACAGCTGGTCTGATGTATTTGTTTTCAGCATGGGATATGGGGAAGTGGATGAATGATCTCACTTGTAGGCCTTCGCCTGGGACTCAGTACACAAGTTCCAGATGGTGCAAAGCCTCTCCGACTTGGTTCTGTCCATAAACCTCCTCTTCCTCAATCAATTTCACTCACACTTGGCTCTCTGCACTGGCTGCCTGTTTCTAGGAATAAAACCAGGCTGTTAGGAACATTTGCAAACAATGCAGAACAAAGTTGGATGAACAGGCCAAAGCAAAATCTGGTCGCTAATTCGGCGAAATGCTCACAGGTGCTTACACTATTTGACCAACTCTAACCTGTATATGACACACACACTCATTCACCCATCTCTCTGTCCACCAAACGCACACATTCACCTCTTGCAAAGTCATTCACCTCCTCTTTCTCTCTCTCTTTCAAACATACAGACCGACTCTTTCACACGACAAACACTTATATCCACTCCTAAAACACTTGTTCATTCCCCCCAAGCAAACCCACTCTCACATAAACACGCACAATTTTTGGAGGTAGCACACATACTGTGAGATCACATCTGTTTCTGGGGGAGGAGGGACCCCTGGCAGTGGTGAGTGGAAAGCCCTGAGCTCCCTCCCTGGCTGCTCCCCACATGAGATAAGGTTGGCACAATTCACGGTGCCAGCTGTTTCCATCCCACACAGCCCCTCATCTTGAATATCCCCCATGAAACCTTTCTTCTTCTTCTTCCTGCTCTCATCAAATCCCACTGCTCTCATCAATTTTTCTCCTCCTTCCCCACCATCAGGCTGTTCTCTCAGCGTTAAAGATAACAGAGCACTGGGCCTTCACAGAGAGGGTAGTAGCGGCCTGTGACCTCTCATGCCGACCTAATGCTGACCTCTATTATCTCACCAGGAGAGTTAGCCAGGATGACTGATGGGTCTGTCACAGCATGACAGGGAGTGGGGTGGGAAATCCTGCAGGTTATGGCAAGCCGGTGAGAATACAGGCAGAGCCGGTAAGTGGCAGGATGGCTTCGATCGGCACTGCCATCCCGGCACTGCTGACTCCACTTGGCATCAAGCCTGCCTCTAATGGAATGTGACCTACAGCTGGGAATGAGCTCATCTGTAATCCACTTAATTGAGTTTGAGGAGCAGGACTCTCACACCAGAGAGCTAGCCTGGCTCCTTCCTAGAAAATGCCCTCTGCATTTTACTGGCTGTGGGGAAAACATGTTCTGGGGAGAGCTTCATTGTGCTGCCTGTTGGCTGGCCTTTGACCTTCTGCCCACCTGGGGGAAGGTGAGGGGCCTGCCCTGCCATTCCCTGTAGAGAGCCTAAGTCTGGAACTCCCTAACATAGTTGTATAATTTCCTTTTGTAGTAACAAGTGACACTTGAGCTCCCATAAGGCAGTAATGGTGGCATGATGCTGGGCCCTTTCATCTTTTGTTTGTGTCCCAGGCACTCAGGGTCCATAGGAGAAGTAGAGACATTCCCCATAAGAAACACCTGGGGAATGCACATGGAGCACACTGGTCGGTGTGTGTTTTGGGTCCCCCTCCAAGGAATCCACAGAGGATATGAGTCTATTACAGCCCCTCACACTCCAGAGTGTTGAATTTTTAGCTCAATAAGTAACAGCTCATGTTTTCGGGTCTGGAGGTCCCCAGTTCCATGGCGGGTATGTCAGCCAAGATGGTGCTGTCACATGCAAACTTGCCACGCAACCTCACTCTCTAGAAGCAGTGGGGTGGGGATGGGAGGCATTGTGTCCATGGGCTTGTGGTTCTCCAGCTCTCGAAGCTGTTAGGCTCACCCTAGTTTTATATCCTGTATTCTCTTTCTCATCTTCAAGCCACCTGCATCAGGGCAACAGCCCATTGCACTTAATTGAGTGTTCCTGAAACAGCCAGAGGGGCCACTGGTGAAAGATCAGAGGCCAATGGGGGTGGAGTGTGTGGCCTCTAGTGCACTGATAGCCTTGCTAGTCTGAGTCTGAAGACTTGGAGAAGGATGTAAGCTCCTGGCTCTCAGTAAAGATGAAGGGAGAGAGACAGACCCTTGGAGACTGGGGGTGCAGCACTCAGTCCCCTTGGGAAGATCTGGGGGAGACAAACAAGGACTCCATGATGTGCATTACTGGGAACCACTTCCCTCTGAGTATTCCAATGAGATGTGGACTCTACATTAGCAGAAAGTGTTGGCTTGGATAAAGATCCCAGTGTGAGCTCTACAGTGGGTGCAGCTCCCATTGCTTTCCCGATCCACTAGGCCAGTGGTTCTGAACCGGGGATACGCAAAGGTCTTCCGGGGGTACATCGACTCATCTAGATATTTGCCTAGTTTTACAACAGGCTACATAAAAAGCACTAGCAAAGTCAGTACAAACTCAAATTTCATACAGACAATGACTTGTTTATACTGCTCTATATACTATACATTGGAATGTAAATACAATATTTATATTCCAATTGCTTTATTCTATAATTATATGGTAAAAATGAGAAAGTAAGCAACTTTTCAGTAATAATGTGCTGTGCCACTTTTGTATTTTTATGTCTGATTTTGTAAGCAAGTAATTTTTAAAGTGAGGTGAAACTTGGGGGTACGCAAGACAAATCAGATTCCTGAAAGAGGCACAATAGTCTGGAAAGTTTGAGTCACTGTGATAGGCTGCCTTGTGGGGAAGAAGCCTTGCCACCAGTTTAGGTCTGACTTACCACATAATACATGGGGCCTTGATCATGGGGTCATGGCTCAGAAGTTCCACAAACCCATAGGCATAAAAACAATTGTTAGCCATGTGCGTGCGGATGATTTAACATGGGGACAGCAAGACAACATGCCTCTCTTAGGGACATGTTGCCAACTTCCATCAGTCAATCATGGGTCTTGCAATGTTGGATATGTCTCTTAAGACTCCAGCTCTTGGAGTCATGTGATAAGAGAAGAATCTGAGCTTTCATTTAAACCTCCCCTCCCCCCCCAGGTTTGTTTGCAAACAAAAGGTTGAAACATGAGCCAAGCACACCCAAAGTCTCAAAAGCCAGAAGGAAAATAAAAAGAACCCACCATGTATTATATTAAAAATCTTATGATTTTTGAGGGCCTGAGTCATCAATTTAGAATGGTTGGAGTTGGCAATACTGCAACAATGTTACAGCTGAAATGCACATTCTTCGCTCGACAGCCAAGACTCCTTTGAACCAGCTGCTTTCTTGTGCATCCAGCCCTTGTCTTTTCCCAAATGCCTAGAATTGGCTCCAGGTTCACAGGGCCTTCTTGGCCATGTGCTTCCCAATGTGGCCAGCTTTTTCCTTCTTCCTGAGCTTTGGAAAGGGCTCCTGGAAAACATACACAGCAAGACCAGATGCTTCTTCCCACAGCCAGCTCCCATTTCCCTTTCCCCCCACTCTCCGGGGAAAGTACGGCTCTTGGAGCATGGACTTTGAGTCTGGCAACATAACACTCAGGTCTGACCAATTCAGCCCAGCATGTTGGGATTTAGTTGGACAAACTTAAAAAAGGTCTGTCCTGTGATTAAGTATGTCCTTGTTTTGTTTCCCCTCCAAACAATTCACGCTGAGATCTGAAAGCAACTGTCCCAGCATTATACCAAGCTCCAAACTGATCACATATACTGCTCATGGGGAACATTCCTCCAGTGTATCCTATGCTGGAAATCACCATTCCTACCTGCACACTCCCACTACCATGCCTCACAATGGGAAATTCCCTGACATGTTTGATACTAGTTCTTCAGTAGGATGGTTATTGATCCTAAACCTATCTCCTGACTGCAGCTTGGTAACTGACCAGTGCACAGCCCGGCCCTGGCAGTTTGCTCAGCCCCCCATCCAACCTCTCCACAGAAGACAGAAGGGGCATGTTGCCCTCTGAACAGTGGTTCCTCCAGGGACTGAGACCTACAGGACCAAGTCACCCACCTGCAGGCGAAGAACTTCATGCTACAGACCCAAGCTATGCAGTTTGCAACCGAAGCACAAACCCTGCATGAGCAGTTCACCTGGTCGCAGGCCCAGGTGATGCAGCTTTCTGCCGAGGCACAGAACCTACATGTGGCTGATGTCAAATAGAATGAGGTGGCCCAACTATACCAGTTCTGGTGGGGACTCAGTGAGGAGGCAAAAGATGAGCTATCCTGCATTGAAAATCCCACTTGCCCAGAGGCCTTTATTAATCTCACCTTGCACATTGACTCAGCTGCGCAAGCAGGAGGAAAGAAGGGGCAGCCTGATGCCCCCTCATCTGCCTGCTATGCCAAAGAAATAGAACTGAGTCCAGAACCCATGCAGGTCACCCTGGGTCAACAACGCCTGACCCTGGAGGTGAAAGATCGTCAATGGCAGCTGAACCTCTGTTTTCACTGGGGTCTCCAGGACATGCCCTTGTCTCCTGTCCAGTTTGAAAGAGCTCAGGAAAAGGATCAGACCAGGCCTAATGGGGGAGGGGGTACAGCCTCGGCTTCACCAGCGCTCTATGTTACGGAGTGAGCCCCAATCCTTGAGTAGAACCCACTCTGGGAACCACAGGCCTCTCCACATTTCCAGTTGCTGCTGCGGTTGCATGTCTTGGGGGAGGCGAGACTGATTCCCCTGCAACTGGTGATGGAAGACTCTGGGGCCACTGCCAACTTTGTAGACTCTAAGGCAGCCCAAACCATCCGGATCCCTCTCCAGCCAAACCCAGTCCGGACGTGGTGGAGACAATTGATGGGTCACTCCTATCTTTGGCACCAGCGACCCAAAAGACCATCCCCCTAGAAACTGCAATGGAAGGGCACTGGGAAATAATATGCTTTGATGTGATCCCCTCTCTCTTCTTCCTGATAATTCTTGGCATTCCTTGGTTGAAGCGGCATGACCCATGGATATCCTGGTGGCAGAGGAGCATTACCATCTCCTCCAAATATTGACAGCTTGCCTCCAACAAATCAACCAACCCCCAGGTGACCTGCACCCTGGGCCCCAGGATTGGATAAGACCCTCGGAGGAGAGCCCCCAGGTGGCAGGGGCTAAGCAGAAGGAGGAGGCTCTAGACCACAGCCCTGGCCTCCCCAACAAATATGGAGACTCCCTGGATATGTTTGAAGGGGAAAAAACGTGGATTCATTACACCCACAGAAGGGCTACAACTGTCCATTAGACCTACAACCTGGGGCAAAGGTACCCTACGAATGGATATACACCATGTTTGAACCAAACTTGAGGCCCTACGCGTGTAAATCCAAAAGGTTTCATTCAATGATCCAACTCTTCAGCGGGGGCACCAGTCCTCTTTGTGAAAAAAAGGAAGGGTCACGGCACATCTGTGTAGACTATTGCACACTAAATCAGATGACTATTCATAACCGGTATTCTCTGCCCCTCATCCTGGAATTGTTGGACTGCCTGAGGACCACCAGGATCTTCACTAAACTAGATCTTCAGAGGGCATACAATCTAGTGCACATTATGTCTGGGGACAAATGGAAGACCACTTTTCATGCCCAATATGGGCATTTTGAATACTAAGTAATGCCGTTTAGCTTAATCAACTCCCCCACAATGTTCCAACATTTTGTAAACAATGTGTATAGGGACACCTTGCACTAATATGTGTTCATCTACCTTGATGATATACTGGTGTTTTCTGAGAGCCCTGAAGAGCACCTCCATCATGTCTGGTCCATCCTAGAGAGTCTACAGAAGTATGGTTTGTATGCCAAACTAGAGAAGTGCACCTTCAACCAGGCAACCATTGAATGTTTGGGTTACATGATTTCTCTGGAGGGCATTCAGATGAACCCGCAGAAGGTGGAGGCCATCCACAAGTGGGCAGCACCTCTAGGGTGACCAGTTGTCCCGATTTTATAGGGACAGTCCCAATTTTGGGAGCTTTTTCTTATATAGGCACCTATTACCCCCCACCCCTGTCCTGATTTTTCACACTTGCCCTCTGGTCACCCTAAGCAGCTCAGACCCTCTGAGAACACAATGCTTCCTGGGCTTTGTGAATTTTTATAGGTGATTCATCAACAACTTATCTGAACAAATACCCCCCTGACTTCCCTCCTTCATAAAGCTGCTTGGTTCACTTGGCTGCTTGAAGCCCAACGTGCTTTTGACCAGCTCAAGTCTACCTTCACCATCGCCTTCCTGAGCGATTCTGCAAATCCCAACCTGACTTGTCCATTTATAGTGGAGGTGGATGTTCCAACATGGCCCTCTGGGTGGTACTCTCACAGTGACTCGGACCCCAGTCAGTTCTTCATCCTTGTGCATATTACTCCTGAAAACTCACCCCTGCAGAAATGGACTATGAAATGCTGGACAAAACTCATTTACAAGAATGACATCACCAGCTCAAGGGAACTTGGCACCCAGTACAGGTTTTTACTGACCATAAGAACCTTGTGTACTTGTGTAAAGCCCAAGCTTTGAATCAGTGGCAGTTAAGGTGGGCCTTGTTCTTCTCTTGATTCAAGTTTACTATCACCTACCACTCAGGAAACTGAAATGGGAAAGCTGATGCTCCGTCACGGAAGGGGGAATACTACAAGGAAAATGAGGAACCTACCCTACCTCTTCAAGCCTAGTAACTTTATCACTGCCCCAGTCTATCAAGACCTAGTTTCCCTCATTCGATCTGCCTCGAAAGAAGACCCCCCTCACCCAAGAAACACAGTCTACTCCATTAGGGGCAAAGATGCACTGCTACATGCGGGATGGGGTAACATACTTCAAGCACATATGTTCCACTGGGGCTCCCCTGGCTGAAGGTGCTACAGCTGTGCCAAGGCACTCCATTGGTAGGTCACTTTGGCTGCCTTAATATCTTCTGCATGGTTGTCTGTTTTTTGCTGGTGGCCCCACATGCAGGCCAAAGTCAATGCTTACGTGGACTAGATCCCAGACTAGACCCCTCAAAATCTTAGTGCCCCTGGAGACTCCATTCAGGCCTTGGTCCACCATCACTCTGGACTTCATTGTGGAACTTCCAGCATCTGATGGCCACATAGTAGTCTTAATGGTTGTGGACTGATTAAAATGTCCTACTTCATCTCCTACTACCACTTGCCCACTGATGAGACCACCGCCCTACTCCTGGAGCAAACTATGGTTTGTCTTCACGGACTTTCAGGCCACATAGTTTCACACTAAAGCCCACAGTTTATCCCTCGCTTTTGGCACGAAGTGCTCCAGTTATTGGACATCTGCATATCCATCTCCAGCATGTACCACCCCCAAACAGATGGACAAACCAAAAGAGTGAACCAAGTACTAGAACAATACTTGAGATGTTTTGTAAACTATCACCAGAATAACTGGTCCACACTCCTGCCAGAGACAGAGTTTTCATATAACAGCACTGATCATGCCTCTAGAGGTCAGAGCCCTGCCTTTGCGAATTACAGGTTCCACCCCCATTTTCATCCGAATCTACCAGCCGCCACCAACTGGATCCAACAAATCCATCTCATCCAGGAGGCGCTCAAGAGCCACTTAGAAGAGGCGAAGAAGGCTTACAAGAGGCATCCGGACACTGATGACAGGAAGCTCCAGAGCATTCCCCATAGGTCAATCTCATTAGAGCTAAAAAAGGAAGCGCTGTAGGAGTCTAGAGGCTGAATTCAACCTGGGAAACTTTGACAGCAGGGCCTGGGTTATGGCCAGCACAACAACAACAAAGTTGGGATGCAGCTGAGACAAAGATGGTGGTGACAGTGGCATCCACAGAGAGTGTTTCTCTGCTGTTGACCGTGTGGGATTGTTTGTGCAGCATATACCTGCCACTGGAGGAAAGGATGTGCTTGTTTCCAGGAGCACATGTCTGGCCCAGACACTGCCAGGAGGCAATGCAGACTGCCAACAACTATTCAAGGGAACCAACTGTGTGTTGACTCTGTGATGACCAGCAGCACAATCCCACTGGAGGCTTGGCTAACTGAGGGAGGCCACTGTGTGTTACCTGCCAGGCTTTCCCCTCAGATATCTGCAGAGACTGACTATGATGGGGATTGAGGGAGTGGAAGGCACCTTCTAAATACAATTATAGTTCTCTCATATGCACAAGTGAAATAAGGTCTGAAGGTCAGAAACCCTTAATTGGCAGAACAGAGGGAAGAGAGAGACACTTCCCACCCTGCCCCAAATACTCCTCAGGAGTCAACCAGGAATGGCCTAAAAATATCATTCATGAAGATCATTGAAGGACCCCAAATGCCAGGACAAGTAAACAAGCCTGGAGCGGCTTAGGGTATAGTTCGTGTCCCAGTCTGTTTATTAGTTAACAATTTCTACTGGACAGGTTTCCATACTATCAGTAGTCTTAGCACAAAGGGCAAGGGAGGCAATATTGCCAATTGGCTAGAGCACCAACCTAAGCTCAGGGAAATCTGTGCTCTATTCCTGGCTCTGTTACTGACATGCTGTAAGTCAGTTAGTACCCCCATCTGTAAAACAGGGATAATGATGCTTATCAGCCTCTCGGGGAAAGGAGAGGGCTTGCCGTTTAAAGTTTGTAAAGTGCTTTCAAGTTCTCAGGTAGAAGATGTATGTATAAGTGTTATGTCATTATTGAATGGGCCATGAGATGCAAGTTCCCTTTCACAGGGTCAGGGGAGAGGAGGCATATTGGGGATGTGGTGTGAGGGGGAAGCTTATAACCCTGCAGCGGCTCCTGTGGTATCAGTTCTGTGGAGAAATAGAGGCCAATGCTAGGATAGATCCTAGGGATTTCTCAGGGTCTGTGGTAATGCGCTTTTCCTACTGTAGATTTTAGTCAATTTTTCTCTGGTAAAAAGTGGTCTGAAAGATTCAAGTTTTGTCACATGCCTGGTTTTATTGACTTATTTAGTGTCTGCGGTAGCCAGATTGACATCTCTGGAGAGCAGTCCCTTCAGTGTCACAACAGAAGAGGTATTATCCTGGCAGGGGCCAATGTACCTAAAGTCTGACCTAGAAGCACCATTTTTAGGCAAGAAAGGATAGTTCGGGCTCCATGGCCCATGCAGTGCTACTAAGACTGCTCAGGAGAGACCATCTGAGATGCTTGGGCGGGGGGGTTTGGTGGGGACATTGGCCTGCTACAAATTGGACTGAAGCCATTAACTCACTTTCAGCCTGGACCAGATTTAAACCAGTGACCCGGAAGTGAAATGTTCTCTACTCCATTCCCTGAGCTATCCAACCCCCGTTATGTCACGGACCTGTGCTCCCAAAAGCAGTGGTTCCGTTATTCCAGTTAGAGAACTAGAACAATTTACATCATCCTATTAATACAGTCAAGCTAACCATAGACTTTTGTTGTGGAAATAATAGCTTAAGTGGAGGTGGAACCTCCTCTATACATTTTTCTCTTCTGCTTTTGAATTCAGGGTTTATGGCACATTACATGTCACAGGAGATACTGGTGTAACTGCATATTGTAATTTGCTTGTAGTACATATCCTGAAACATATCAATACAATGTTTGACAATGATAATAATATAGCCAATATTCTGTTTTTGTATAAACTCTCACATTTGTATCAAGCATTTGAGTTTCTTATTATTTATGAGTTATCAGTGTATGAGGGGCGTTCAGAAAGTTTCTAGCCTGTGTGACAGACCCAGACCAGTGGGGTACAGGAGTCTTGTAGAGGGCAAATATACTGGTCACTGGATGAGTAGTTTTCTGTTCCCTGAGTGACCAGAGCAGGGGCTGCACTAGAATAATCAGGAACCTGCTAGAACCAGTTAAGGCAGGCAAGCTAATTAGGACACCTGGAACCAATTAAGAAGAAGCTGCTAGAATCAATTAAGGCAGGCTAATCAGGGCATCTGGGTTTTAAAAAGGAGCTCACTTCAGTTTGTGGTGCGAGTGTGAGGAGCTGGGAGCAAGAGGAGCAAGCTGCTGAGAGGGTGACGGTGTGCTGCTGGAGGACTGAGGAGCACAAGCGTTATCAGACACCAGGAGGAAGGTCCTGTGGTGAGAATAAGGAAGGTGTTTGGAGGAGGCTATGGGGAAGTAGCCCAGGGAGTTGTAGCTGTCATGCAGCTGTTACAGGAGGCTCTATAGACAGCTGCAGTCCACAGGGCCCTGGGCTGGAACCCGGAGTAGAGGGTGGGCCCGGGTTCCCCCCAAACCTCCCAATTGACCTGGACTGTGGGTTCTTCCAGAGGGGAAGGTCTCTGGGCTGTTCCCCAACCCACATGGTGAATCTCTGTGGCAAGAAAATCCGCCAATAAGCGCAGGACCCACCAAGATAGAGGAGGAACTTTGTCACACCTGACAAAGACAAAAACCCCATGATTTTTGTTCAATAGTTTATTTTTCAATATAATCCCCCTTTACTTTGATGCACTTGGTTGGCACAGGAGCAGCTTGGCTATACCCGGCGTGTAGAAATTCTTGTCTGGTATGTCCAGAAACTCCTTGATGTGGTGCTGAAACAACTTTTATAGAAGGGGTGCTGAAAACCATTGAACCAAACTGTAAACCCTGTATATGTGGGGAACCACTTCAAGCCACAGGTCCTCTGCACCACAGCACCCCTAGTTCCAGTATTCCTGCTGCAATCCGCTCATCCTATTTGAAACTCTTCCCACTAAGGTCTTCCTTCAACTTGGGGAACAGTCTGATGGAGTCAAATCTGGTAAATACTCATAAACCGTTTTTTAACCTTTCCTCACAGATCGGGGTTTCTAAACCTTTTGTCATTTTTGTTGCTGTCCACTGAACTACCTCAATTTTTCCACATTTCTCTTAAAGTGTGCTGCCCAGAACAGGAGAGAACACCCCATCTGAAGCCTGACCAGTGCTGGGGACAGTGGGGCAATTACATATGACACTGCTGTTAATACACCCCAAAATGACATTAGCTTCTTTCACAACTGTATCACATTGGTGACTCATATTCAATTTTTGATCCACTATAGCCCCCCAATCCTTTTCTGCTGTACTACCAGCTAGCCAGCTATTCCCCATTCTGTAGTTGTATATTTGATTTTCTTTTTCTTCCTCTATGTAGTATTTTGCACATCAGTATTGAATTTCATCTTACTGATTTCAGACCAATTCTCCAATTTGTCAAGGTCGTTTTGAATTCTAATCCCGTCCGCCGGAGTGCTTGCAGCCCCTATCAGCTTGGTGTCATCTGCATATTTTATAAGCATATTCTCTACTCCATTGGTTCTCAAACTTGGGCCGCCACTTGTTCAGGGAAAGCCCCTGGTGGGCCAGGCCGGTTTGTTTACTTGCCGTGTCCGCAGGTTCGGCCAATCACTTGAAATGCTGGCAGAAATGTCTGTGATGTCTGGGTATACATGACGTGCTGGCCGCCCTTCCTGCAGCCCCCATTGGCCTGGAGTGGTGAACCGCGGCCAGTGGGAGCCGCGATCCACCAAACCTGCAGACGCAGCAGGTAAACAAACCGGCCGGGCCCGCCAGGGGCTTTCCCTGAACAAGCGGCAGCCCAAGTTTGAGAACCACTGCTCTACTCCATTATCCAAGGCATTAATAAAAATATTGACTAGTGCCAGATCCAGGACTAACCCCCGGGAGAGTCCACTAGATATCCCGCCAAATTTGATAGTGAACCATTGATAACTACTCTTTGAGTACCTTTCAACCAGTTTTGCACCTACTTTATAGAAATTTAATCTAGACTACATTTCCCTAAATTCATTTACTAAAATCAAGATATATCACATCTACAGCTTCCCTCATCCATTAGGCCAATAACCCTGTCAAAGAAGAAAATTAGGTTAGTTTGGCATAATTTGTTCTTGACAATTCCGTGTTGGCTGTTTACTTATCACCCTGTTATCTCTAGTTGCTTACAAATTGATTATTTAATCATTTGTTCTAGTCTCTTTCTAGGTATTGAAGTTAGGCTGACTGGTGTATAATTCCACAGGACCTCTTTTTCATTATAGATACTATGTTTGCCCTTCTCCAGTCCTCTTGGACCTCACTCATCCTTCATGAGTTCTCAGAGATAATCACTAACAGTTCTGACATTGCTTCAGCTAGTTCCTTAAGTACCTAGAGTGACTTTCATCAGATTCTGTTGACTTGAATACATTTAACTTATCTAAATATTCTTTAACCTGTTCTTTCCCTATTTTGGCTTGTGTTCCATCCCTCTTGCTGTTAGTGTTAATTGGGATAAATATCTTGTCACAATTTACCTTTTTTTTTTTTTTACTGAAAACTGGTGCAGAATAAGCATTAAACACCCAAATCTTTTTAATGTTGCCCATTATTAGCTCTCCTTTCCTGCCAAGTAGAAGACCTCACTTTCCTCTGTCTTTTTCTTGCTACTACTGTAGATACCATAGTTATGTGAATGAGTGAGACTGTACACGTATGTGAGTGTGTTTTAAAATTACTGTTTGTGGGTGCACGCTTGTGTGTGTTTGAGAGAGACATTACATTGTATTAGAAAGAGCGATTACTATGTGTGAGTGTTAGAGAGAGAGAGAGAGAACATTGTGTTTCTGTGCATCTGTGTTACAGAGAGTACAGTATGTGTGTGTTAGAGAGAGATTACATTGTGCGTGTGTGTGCATTTGTATGTATTAGAGAGAGAAAGATTACACCATGTGTGCTAAAAGGAGGGAGATTACATTGTGTGTGTTTGAGAGTCCCAGCAAGGAACCCCAACACTTAAAATGTCCATTGTTTTTATTGATGAAACTTAAAAAAATTGGAATATTTGAAAAAAATACTTGAAAAAAATGTTTGTTCAAGATGCTCTGCAACACCTAGTGGAATGTGCTCTGCATTTACCAGTCCAGTGTGATGAACAGTGGTTGGAGTGAAGAGAAAAGTCAAATGGGTGTAGACACAATCAAATCCTGACATCAGGAATCATAACATTCAAAAACCAGTAGGAGAACACTTTAACCTGTCTGGTCACTCAGTAACAGACCTGAGGGTGGCAATTTTACAACAGAAAAGCTTCAAAAACAGACTCCAAGGAGAAACTGCTGAACTTCAATTGATATGCAAACTAGATACAATCAACTTAGGCTTGAATAGGGACTGGGAATGGCTGAGCCATTACAAACATTGAATCTATCTCCCCATGTAAGTATTCTCACACTTCTTATCAAACTGTCTGTATTGGGCTATCTTGATTATCACTTCAAAAGTTTTTTTTTCTCTTACTTAATTGGCCTCTCAGAGTTGGTAAGACAACTCCCACCTTTTCATACTCTCTGTATGTGTATATATATCTCCTCAATATATGTTCCATTCTATGCATCCGAAGAAGTGGGCTGTAGCCCACGAAACTTATGCTCAAATAAATTTGTTAGTCTCTAAGGTGCCACAAGTACTCCTGTTCTTTTTGCAGATACAGACTAACACGGCTGCTACTCTGAAAACAATCAAAGCTGTTGCCCAAAGTGAATGTCCATGATACCTGTTAGAGATTCATGATAAACTCATTCAGAGCACTTACATTACTGGAAAACATCCTCTACTCTGAGAAATATGCATGTGTCACTGTTGAGTCAGAAGCTGTCAGCAGTGGCACCAAGCATATGTTTTCGAAAAGGGTGTACTTTTTGCCTTTGTATGCATTTTTTAGTACCCTAAAATTGTTGGCATAAAAACATCCTGCTTTTTTATTTTGCAAATATGGTCGTGTGTGTGTGTGTGTGTGTGTGTGTGTGTGTATTTTGCACATGAGAGAAGGAGTGGTAGGGTTGTGGGCATGTTTTACAGAGAGAGCTATAGGATTACACTGTATACATTAGAGAGAGGGAGAGAAATATATGCTCGCTCTCTGACTCAGACCTCCCCTGCATCATTACAGCAGCTCCTGTTCTCCCATCTCCCACCAGTGTTTTACTCTCAAATTCAGGCATCAGATGACATCATGCTTCTTCTGGAGTAGTGTCTGCAGTGGCCCCACCAACATTTCTGCTTGGGTGGGTGAATACTGAGTCTTCTTGGATGGAACCCAGCCCTCCTGAAGATAGGGAGCTGTATTCCTAGGAGGAGGGAAGTCCTAGCCTGCCCCAAAAGGAGTTGTGGTGGCCCCCACACCAGTCTAACAGAGGGTTTTTGTGTTGGTGGTCTCTATTACCACCTCAAGCAGAGGCTGGGTCACAGCCTGTGAGTGGGTCTATGGAGGGCTCTATGTAGGGCTGTGTGTACAGTCTCAGATGGTCTTAATCTGGTTTTGGCTGCATTGGTCAGGCTATTTGTTCACAATGTTTTCATCCTGCTGTGTATGTGAGAGAAGATACCTGCCTCCGAGCTCCATTATTCTGGGGTATGTACTATGACTTGCAACCCCGCATCAAGCAATGCAGAACCGGCAGGTCAGGAATTGCTTATTCTTACATAAGTACAGTGTCTGCATCTAGCCTGGCATTCTCCACGACACCAGCACAGTTTTAATGGTCACTGCTCTGATGCCATTCCCATGTAGCTTGGGATTAATTTAGGGTCACAAATAACAGGTTCCTTGTTCAGGCAGCTACTTAGAGTTAATTAAAAAGATGACATTGGTGAAGCACACACAGAAACTTTGAGCTTTACTTAATACACACACATATAATTGAAATAATAGAAAAATCAATATACATAAGTATAAGAATGAGATAAGTACATTAAAGTGGTTTCCTGAATTGTCCATACTTACAATGTGACATTGTGCATACTTACAACCTTATAGAGACCATTTAGAAACAGTTGTCCCCCACTGTCCTGATTCAGGATGGGTTTGACAATCTTTTTTACACCTTTTTCCATTCCACCACAGACAGCTGGGACCACACCTGTTTAAGTCTCAGCCCCCATTCATATTTGGTATTCTGGGAGACCAAATTTTATGGGTATGATTGTCTATATGTGGTATTCCAGTTGCCCATAATTACATTTCCAACAGTTAACCCAACCAGTCGCATCATTCTCTTTCCCAATAGTTTTGATATGTCAATGCAGTTAGCTCTTATTGTAAAAAGCTCCTAAGATGCTACTATCTGTTTGTTTGTGGTTTACCTGTCCCTATCACAAGATGTATTGCTGAACTATCACAAGATACATATTGCTTAATTTTATAACCTTAGGTTAAGCACATATCATTTCATAAGCTTTGGTCAAGCACATAATACTCAGGCCAACTGCCAACTTCTACTGGGCTTCACTCTAAGCCCTTAACACTTAATGCTTAATAGCCAAGCAAATTTTTAATACATATATTTTGGTTCTTCTAATTGCTATTACAGCTTCGGTAACTTCCATTATGATTTCTAAAAGTATGCTTAGCAGATAGATTATATTTTACCCACAACTATAGAACCTCCAAGATCAGGTCAATGGTCAACACCTGTAATGGCTTCCTCTGGGACATCGCAACCCTGGGACAGGTTGTCACCCTGCCAACACTGGTGGTGCTGCATAGTATTCTAGGAAAGATGTTGGAAAAGCACGCTTGTAACCCTTCTCCACAACTGCCTCCAACAGACATGGGTAGGGAAAAGGGAAGTCATCAGGTCCTGTTGTTCATTCAGGGAATATCCATGGGACAGAGGAGGAGGGACACAGTGACATTCTTATTTGGATACCAATGGTTCTTCTCCATCCAGGATGGAGTCCAAACCTCAACGCCAGCAGCTTTTTACTATCAATTACATGAAATCATGAATTGAGCCAAGATTCAGCCTGGATGAACTCTTTTGGCATTAATGTGGATGCCCCGGGGTCATTCTATAGGACCCCCGTTGCGATTTAGTAGTAATTATTATTGGCCTATATGTCTGACTCTCTGGCCTACAGCCGTACCGCCACCACTGGCTGCCAGACTGATGGAGTCCATAAGATTAAGCAGGGTTAGATCTGGTGAACTCTAGGTTAGGGAGATCTTCAAGGAAAACCCAGGTGATCTTTGTGAGTGAGAAGACAGATTTCTTCCCTCCCTGTCAGGACTGACCTTAATGGCCCTCCACAGTGTTGTGTTGTCTTTCAGATGAAACAAAGGCTTTTACCACTTCTGGTCATCAACCAGCCAGCCAATGGCATATTACACACAAGCAACCTCGGCCTTGTTTTTCCCCAGTACCACTTGTGTGATCAGGTATGAAAGGCTTCTGTGATGTCACTTTAACCCCACACCAGCACGGATGGGGTTAAAGGGACAAGAGAGGACAATTAGCCTTAGGCTGCACCTGCTGGGGAGCTAAGGGGCAAGGACACTGGTTGAGAATGAAGCTCACCTGGGCAGGAACAGATGGGACTTCTATAAAGCCTAGGAGCTGAGGATAGTGCAGAGGCTGCAGTGAGAGGAGACTGCAGTCACACTCCCCGATACAGGGGGAGAATAGGAGCCTGAGAAGGGCAGGACTGGAAGCAGTCTAGGGAAGGAGCAGTAAGGCCTGAGAGGGATAGAGCTGAACTGCTGATTTGAGGGTCCCTAAATTGGAATCTGGTATAGAAGGCAGGCCTGGGTTCCCCTACCAGCCACTGCAGGAGTGTTACAGTCAGCACAGTGGAGATGGAGACTGCCTGAGACTTTGAGGAAGGAGACTTTGATAATACCCTGGAAGGGGAGGACGATGGTGACTTGGCCGGAGGGCTATGCCATGAAGGGGAGGCGCAGCAGCTCCAGGCCAGCAAGAGAAGGGCCGCAGAGTGAGTGACCTAGGTAACAGGCTGAGTAACTGCCAGATGGGGAGTGGACAGTAGCAAGCTGATTCCCCAGATACACCTGCTGTTAGGCAGGTGTGAGTGAGTGAGCAATGTTGCCTTCTAGAGGCTAGTCCCCAGAGTGTATGACAGATTTAGTACCAATGCAATCTAATGGTGATCTTCTTTAGCTCAAGCGGTACAGGGCTGTAATTTTTGGAGATGAAGGATTAGTTGCTAGTCCCAGTTTTGGAGGGTGTGTGTGTGTGTGTGATAGAGAGAGATTGATTTAGGCAGTAATTGCATCTATTGTTTGCAGCTGGTGGATTTAAACAAATGCACATTCTCTGGTAGATGTACATTTGTCCACACACTCAAATGCTCACTTCTCTCCATGCTCATGCACACCCCAAAAGACGCATGCATGTAGCCCTATGCTAGGTAGATGGTAAACATCTCTGACAGATCTACTTTGGCAACACTTGTATAGTGTGTAGTGCCAACAAAATCTCATTGAATTGAACTGAAATTGCCAGCAAGTACTCACATGTGCACCCATTCACAAACACACACCTGTTGGCACTGATACACCTGGCTATACACACACTCCCATTCACACACATGCAGTGTTTCAATCTCTCATGATTTTATTTTGAGTCTCACAATTTTGATGGTTTTTTTTTTTTTAATGGTTCAGCTCCTGGAGTCAGGTTATTACATGAGAATCTCAGCTTTCATTTAAAAAACATGGGGAATTCATGGGGAAGTTAGTGCAAAATAGTTAGGGTGTGAATTTAAAACACAAACTATTCCATACCAGCTCCCCATGTGGACATCCTTATTCCATAACAGGAGTGCTTTTTTGTGGTTTAGGTTAATCCATTTCCAAAGTGGATTAAGCTAAACTGCACAAAGGCACTCTGAGTAGCTATTCTGGGCTTTTTCCGGTGTAGTCAAGCCCTAAGTTTCTAGGCCTTGTGGTTGAGGAGAAAAGCCTGAAAATAAGACCCCTAATGGCTCAAAAATCAGAAGCCAAATAAAAAGAACCCTGCAATTAGTAGTAGTAGTAGTATTTGAAAATCCCATGATTTTAAAGCCAACCTTGTGATTTCTTACGGGCCCAACTCATTTTTTGACCACTTGGGGTTGCCAATAGTGCATTCCCTCATTCATGCACGTCTGGTTATTCTCACATATGTACATTGCACTGATACACCCTTGGGTACATACCCAAATATTCACCAGCCCACATGCAAATATCAAAACATTGTGCTTTCTTTCTCTTTCTCTCTCACACACACACACACACACACACACACACACACACACCTACACCTGGATGCAGAAATGTGCGCACATACACACTTCTTACAACAGCATTCACCCCCACTTTGTGTTGTTTCCACATGTCCTTCTTTCTGAAAATTATGCCCATGTCCTTTATTATGCTATGGGAGCTCGACTTCCACTTCTGCTTGTACTGAGTAACCACCTCCCCTAATCTCCTGATCCTGTCTTCCCTCACTCCAGGAAAGCTCTTTCTCATTCTCTTTTCACTGATGTCTGGTGTTTGTGCCTTTGAAGACAGAGAAAGGCAGGAAGACAGTGACGTGAGCAGACAAAATAACCAGGGAATAAAAAGGAGTTGGATGAGAATCTGTAATTAGAAGCCCAATTTCCGCTTCATATCCAGGAGCCTTTTAAATCCCTTTCAGGGGTTTCTTGACTGTCACAAAATTGAATGTCATTGAGATTTTTTTTGCATCCTCCTGTTTCCCTGGCAACAAGTTGGTGATGCAAGAGCTAGCAATGTGCTGTGTCTCCGTGGAGATGTTGGCGTGGGTGTGCCATGGTGACAGCCGCGATGGACGCATGGCTCTGCCAATCCCACCTCACCACTCTCACCATGCACTACGGGCCCAACCTCAGAGGTCACACTTTTATTTTTAGCTAGATAGGTGTTAATTTGGCTGGTTTTCATCACACATACACCATGACACTGAGTCGTAAAATCCAGAAGCCTTGTTAACTACATCAGCCCAAAGTGACTGAGCTGGCAAGGGCTATGAAAGGCTTTTAGGGCCAAATCCTGAGGTCTTTACTCAGTGACATCTAAGTGAAGACTGGAGCCTGCACATTGCCTCTTCCCCCGACCTAATCAGGTGTGCTGCATTAGTGTTCCAGATCTAGCTGAGTGTTTCCCCAGTGGCTCATCTTCAAAGAGGAAGACTTAACGAGGGGGTAGGGATAGCTCAGTGGTTTGAGCATTGGCCTGCTAAACCCAGGGTTGGGAGTTCCCTCCTTGAGGGGACCAGTTAGGGATCTGAGGCAAAAATCTGTCAGGGACAGTACTTGGTCCTGCTGTGAAGACAGGGGACTGGACTCAATGACCTTTCAAAATCCCTTCCAGTTCTATGAGATAGGTATATCCCCATATAATATGGGCAGTGCACAGGACTGGGAATCGGGACTCCTGGGTTCTTGACAAGTCATTTCTCCTTTTAGTGCCTCAGTTTCCTTATCCATAAAATGCAGATGATGCTTATGCTTCTCTAGGGGATGGGGGGATGAGGCTAAATTTGTTGATCTATGAAATGTTTGGCTGTTGAGTACTACAGAAGGACAAGGTATTTGTCAAGCTGTCTGGAGTGACTCATGAGTGCAAGTACTAACCTCAGGGCAGACTGTGAAGAAGCAGGGCCCAAACCCCAAACTGGTTGTGAGTTCTATACTTAGATTTCACCAACCAAGTATCAAGTGTGAACTCCTCAAGCGTTATAACTACCAGCCTTAATGTGGAGTCACAAACAGTCCCCTTGGATACTCCCGTCTCTTTCCTCTCAGGTAAACTTGCCTTTGTGATAGATGGTCCTTTACACCATAAATCACAATAATATTCAGGTTACTCCCTGTACCAAAGGACCAGTCACTTACCCCAGGTCAATTGCACCTTAGATCCTATATCAAAGACCACGCTTGTAGTCAATCCTATAATAAATTAACTAAAGATGTATTAATTAGGAAAAAGAAATGAGGGTTATTTACAAGGTTAAAGCAGGTAAACATACACACACAAATGAGTTAGTCTTAGGTTCCAAAGGGTGATAGAGATTGCATATTATGGCAACTTCTATGTGTCCTCAAGGCCTAACCCAGGCCAAGCACCATAAAGACCCAGTTCCTTCTCATCAGGGGTTTTTATTGCCTTTCCCCAGAGTTCAAGCTGATGGGATCAGTCCATCTGCACATCTCCTTTTCATGGGTGTGGAAGGAGCAATCAACAAAGTCTTTGGTCCTCTGATGTTCCACAATGGCTTGTCTGGTGTCTATGGGCCTTCTTTGGTTGGGCAGGAGATGACACCACTTGTGGAAAACTAGTATTTCAGACTTGGTAATGCTTCTCTCCCGACTGTCTGTGTGTGTGGGGGGGAGGGGGCGGGGAGGGGGTGTCTTACAGTTTCAGAGCAAACACCGAAAAAATACTTTATAGCATGGGATACAGATAATACAAGTGAGATAAAGGCATGCAGCAACTCACAAGTATGTCATGAAGTCTAAATACTAAACACACTATTAGAAATCTAATACCTATTTAACAATTCTAACACACAGATGAGCCAGACTGGTTTCCAGCTTTGCATTTGTCCATGTTCAGTGCGGCCTAGGGGCCTTGGCATGAGCTGGTACCTGGCCTGCCAGTGTCACAGTACAGTATTGTCATTATTTCGATAAGAGGGGTTTGTCTCCTTTTTCAAAGAGTCTTTTTAACTCTGTTCTCCCAGCCTGAGGCCCAGTCCCTTCCAACAGCATGCAAAGTGTCCATAGGGATTTCCAAAAAGGAACAGTTTCTTCTTAGGCAAGGGATGATGAATTTAAGACCAGGCCTCCCGAAACATCTCCATATAGAAAGCTCTTTTCCCTTTCTTGTCCCACAAGCTGGATGGAATACATTGACATATTTTATAGGATCTTTAATACCCCCTCTGCATGGCAGTGCGGACCTGCATTCTCTAGTTATTTGCATATATGCTAAAGACCCAAACTCCCCTTTGACATAGCTCTGACTAGAAGCAGTGGCAGAGTAAGGGCTCCTGTGCCATGAAGCGGTCACTGAGTGTCTGGGTGCAAGCTGATCATTGGGCTCTATGTGCGCCAAAGGGCTCCCCAAGTATCTGAGAATGGGGGCTGCAGGGAGATCTATGGGGCCTATGTGCTTCAAAGGAGATCCACATTTTTTTTGGGGGGGACACAGGACTCTAAGCCAGTCCAAGAGTTCCAACTGCTTTGAAGAGGCCTCCAAGTATCTGAAAATGGGACCTTTGAGCTGATCAAGAGGTCACCACGTATCTTCAGTCGATACACAAGCCTCAGTACCACAAAGGGACTCACAAGAACCTGCAAGTGGGATATTTGTGGCATTCTGGTGTCAATAGTGCTATAAAGAGGGAGCCTCAGCCCTTTTCCTCACACCAACCAAGTCTCTGTGACATCATACGGTAAGCAGCAATGTCACTGGAATACCCTCTGCCACTCCTCCTCATACCCAATATGCATCTGTGACATCCACTGTGACATCATTGCAAACGTCAGTTCTCTCTTTATGATGCAAAACATATGATGCTATCTGTGAACCCCTGGCCTCTCATCCTCCTACACAAGAATCTTCTGTGACATTGTACGGAACACTGCAATATCATCAAGGAACCATGGGCCCCTCCACCTCCTCATTCCCGAGGTGCCTCTGTGACATTGCACATACACTGAGGTCAATGAGGAACTCTATGGGAAAGCTTGAAAGATGCTTTCCCAGGATCTACTTTTTTCCAAATGAGTGTGACCTAGTCCCAGTGAGATCTGCATAAAGCTCATCCAGGAAGCAGTAAAGCTAAGCATCAAATTCTCCTCATCAGAAAGATCAATTAAAGGATTACATGCAGAAAGCTGAATCCCATAACATCCATGGGGCCAGAGTTTTCTTTTCCTTTTTTAAACTGTAACTATTTTTGTAGACTGTTGTTCTGGGATCAGTGCTGTTACATTAGTGCAGCGACATGCAGAAAGAAGAAAAGAGAGGACCCAAACTGAGCCCAGAGTAAGCCCCTATGCCAGCCAATGTTGGCAGGTTAGTTGTGCTTCCTTTTCTGTACTCCTCCAGCTACCTAGGACAGTATAACATTTTGGCATGCCCCTAAAGGCTGGAAGGGCTGGGGCCAGCCACACCTGATCACTAAGGAGACGCCTGGGAACGATCAGGTGCTTGCCCTATAAAGAGCAGAATGCAGCTGCAGCAAAAGGGGGAAAAGCTTTGGGGGTGAGAATGTTTTGGGTGAGAGAGAGAGAGAGAGAGATCGATCAGGGCCTAGCAGAGAATCAGGCCTGAGACTCCAGCCAGGTAGGGACTGCCAAAGGAAGGCCTGGGAGGAGGAAGAGAAACCTTTGTTGTGTATGGACTTTGTTTTGAGGATTTTGAATTTTATTTGGAGTTTATTTTACAATAATGAACTCGATCCCCAAGGAAGGGTATTTTTGATCACAAAAAAGCCTGGGTGAAGTTTTATTTCAACAGTCCAAGAGGGGAAACTGAGGCAGGCTGCCTGTGGTATGACCCTAGGCAATGATGGGGTGCATGGGAGGCATCAAGCCCATTTCCAGAAACAAAAATGATTAATTTAGACTTCAGAGCAAGCAGGATATTTGGACAATGTGTTTTATTGTGTGGAGCTACAGGGCACACTAAGCAATTAGACCATGGAATTAGCTAAAGAAGAAGGGTCACACTCATGCATGCACACACACACTGACTCCAGTGCTCGTCTCCACTAACAGCTACGGTTGGTTTTGCTACAGCTAATCATGTTGTTTAGTACTGCCTGTAGAAGACTCCAAACATGCCCCCTCCTTACTCATTCCTGTGTCTGGAATAGGAAACAGGCTATTCTGAGTGATTTTTGTGGTGCACATACAGTATAGAAGATATCTGGAATGCTGGAGTGCAATACCCAAGTACACCATATGGGGAAAAGGAAGCTGTAGACGATTCCATTTCCAATGGGGAAAATATATCCTCATCCCATTCTTCCACTTCCAGGGGATGTAAGGAAGACTACATTCTAGAAGAGCAGAGAAACCTACTTCAGGTTCCTTTCCTCTCAAGGGCTGTATTGATGGCCAGTTTCAGGTGGACAAAGAAATCCAGTTCAGGTTCTTCTTTTAGGAGCAGCAGAACCATCCAAGGTGGGTACAGAAATCTGATTCAAATTCTATTCCTTGTAGAGGGTGAATCCAGAGTTTACCCCAGGTGGGCACAGAAATCCAGTCAGACGTCTTCCTCCTTATTTCTCTATTGTGTTAACAGACTAACGGGGCTAATGTTATTTGTCATGCCCCAGATATTTGCTCAGCATCGTACTAAGCTCTCATAAGACAAGTCCCCTGCCTCCACGAACTTACCACCTAAGGACCTGATTCAGCAAGATGCAGATGCTGAACTCATTCAACTTCCAATGGCCTCAATGGGAATGGAGGATGCTTGGGTAGTACTCCTAGGAGGCACTCATCACAAATTGTGTGTGAGCCCTAACACGGACACTAATAATACCACGCACATATGGTACAAGACATATGGGGACTATGCTAACTGGAAGCAACGGTAATGTCTAGAGGAGGTTGTTGCTGTAAGGTGTGGTGGAAGCAAGGTATTTTACAGTCTGAAAACTGGATTGAGGAACGGAATTAAGGATAGGACTTGTTGAAAATTTTCCGTCAAAACTATTTTTAGATGGAAAACCTTTTTTTGACTGAACAAATATTTTTCACAAAGTGTCTCCTAACTATCATCATTTTGTTAAACTGAATACGTGGGTTTGGGCCAAAAAATATAATTTTTAATAAAAAGTCAAAGTTTTCTGAGCAACACCTTCCTTCACCTGCTCCCCCATTTTCTGACTGGCCTTCTCCCTGCTGGACACATACCAAAGTAGACACAATGGCAGCTCACAAGCTCCTCCATCAGTGACAGGGAAAACTCAGGCATGATTTCATCTTGCCCAGCAGGAATGACTTCCCCTTTATCATTTGAGAAGCTAGGACCAACCTGAAAATAAAATCTAGTGATAACTCTTAGCATCAGTCCTATTATTAATTATTATTATTACAATAGCTCCTACAGGCCTCTTCCAGGGTGAGCTCCAATGTGCTTGGTGCTGTACAACCAAAATAAACGACAGTCCATGCCCCAAAGCCTCCTGCTGCTGGAAGATTAGAATGAAACTCATGATGCAAGCTGCTGCTATTAACCCACAAAGTGAGATTTAGCAGCTTATGCAGTGTCACAAGTCCAGCCAGCTGTCATAGGACTAAAATACAATCTTTACCTCATCCCCCTTCCCCAACTTTCAAAGTTGGCTTTAAGTAAAATGCATGTCAGCAGCCACTTGTGCCCCATGCCCCTCCAAACTTACTAGATGCTAATTCTGCAATAGCAGGACCAGAGTAGGGTGGCAACTCTGATTCCCATCCCACCCTGTCAGCATGCCCCCTCACCCCAGATCATAACCTCTGTTCTTCCTACCTCCCTTTTTTTATCCTGCAAGGCCATAAAAGCACGAGCCAGTGTGCCAGGTCTACGCTGGTGAGTGAAAATCTTGCTAATTCTATTACACCAAAGCAGGGTTATGTTTGACTGTAGAAATAGCCCAGGGCCAAGGATTGTAAATCGAGCTGAAACCATGCACCATGCAGTTGGGAGGGGAGGGGGGAAATCTTTCTTCTGGGAGAGAGAGAACATTACACACACACACACACACACAACATCACCACCATGCCAGCTTATGCCACAAGGATAATTTCAAACTAATATTTATAAGATGTGGTTTGCAAGGGAGGGGGCCGATGCATCACTTAGCTGCCCTTTGTAATAAACCTTGTGCAATTGCTTCTTTGATTCTCTTTTCCCTGCCAACTGCCTGCCTTATAGTGTCTGTTTGCTGCTTGCTTGTCACTCAAAAGGCACCTGTAGATTGGACAGAACAGTAAAGTTACTACACTGGAGAAATAAATAAGTGGCAGCTGCAGTCCTATACTAAATGCACGGCTCAATTCAAACATTGGGGTGCTAAAGCCATGACTCTGCCAGAGAAACATGAAGATTTTCTTGAATGGCTGCTATGGGAGCTTGGCTCTAGACTTGGCATTTGCCCAAAGTGGAGGGCATGACTGACATTCTAGTCAGAAATGATCAGCCTGAACCTTCTAGCTAGTGGGTGCACGTACTGCTGTATCCTACTGGATGGAATCAGCCTTATCCAAAAGTATGTGTTTAGCCTTAATACTGCTATAGCTCAAGGAGATTCTCCTTGAGCTCAGGTGGCAGGGGGCTTGTGCTTTTGTATTAAACTGTTCCATGCTCATGGTGTGCATAATATTGGTAACTGCAAAGTCTTAGCTTTCATTTAAAACAAAACCAAACCTGGAAAAAGTGACTTGATGTAAACCACTGCAGTCTTGCCTTCCTGAGTCTGCAGACACTTGTAATAATAACAACAGAGATGTGAACTGCCTCATTCATCTGAATGGGGTGTTAACTCTGAAACATAACAATGACTTATTAACATTAACGATTTCACTGACAATTATTTTAGCAGAAATATCCAGCCAATCCCTTAGCCCACAAACTCCATCTACCTCCCATAGCACTTTAAGTGTCAAACGCCGCAGCTGCCAAAACCTCCAGATTTACGCCCTGACAATTTCTATGATATAATTATATCTGATAAAGATTAAAATCTATGGCACACTGAAAACTGAATATGTGAGGAAAATGTAAAACCAGCTGAATTTAATATCAAAATCAATAACAGAGGCCATTGGATTGATTGTATTATTCAGTTTTCATATTTAATTTGATTTTTTTTAATGTAAATGAAGTTGCCAGAGAATCCAAGAATTTTTCTGTAGAACTTAGGTCCAGCTTGTCTCAAAGTATACAGATGCTTGACCATAATTGTGGTCAAGAGAGAGTGTTACCATTCAAAATCCTGATTTTTTTGTTCAGTTACTTATAACTTTCTCCCAAAATTCCCTTTCTGGCAGAGATTTTTTTTACATTTGATCTGAGCCCAAAATCAAATTATTGTGGAAAATTTCATTTAAAAAAAATCTGTTCAAACTACCTTGGAATTATTTGAATGTGAACAAAATATATGGGCGTTCAGCTGTTAAGGCATTTTTCGGGGGCTTTTTTTCCCTCTTTCGTGCTCAGATAATTTAATAACAGCCCATCCTTAAAACTTCAGATTTGGAATGTACACAGCCCTGAATGAGAAACATGAGCTTTGCCTCATATGGTTTCAAAACGACCAAGCTATGGATGGTTTAGAAAGCACTGTCATCATGTACAGTATGTTTGTCTTAAACATGCAGCAAGATGCAATGTGGATAAGTTGTGATGTATAAAGGGGTGAATGGTGGAAAAAACACACTTAAGTGTGATTAATAATAATGTCTTATTTTACACTTGTTATAGTCCCTTTCAAAGGTAGATAAATATTTCAAAAGTAGATAAATATTATTATCCCCATTTTACAGATGGAGGAAGAGGAGAGAAATTAAGTTACCCAAGGTCATAGAATGAGTCACAGAGGCAGTCAGGAATAGATCCCAAATTCAAATGTAATAGAGTTATTTGAAATGACACTGGAAAAGGGCAGAAGTGCTTTCTCAGCTTCGTACAGCACAATTATACACCCTTTAAATAGCAGATACTCCAAGATGAGCTCTGCCATCAACCCTACAACAATAACCCTCTTTTGTCACCAGTGCAGCAGTATATACAGTTTTAAAGCTAATGGCATAACCATATTAGAGATATATGTGCTTCCTTGAATGAATGGCTGTTTTCACAAACTCTAGAAGACAGTAGCCAGATGCTTGAACAAGAAAGGCCATGCTGCTCTGTTCAACCTATGCTGTTACAAACTATGCAACCTATTTGGAGTGTCTTAATACTTAAGAATCTGGTGCTCTGTAGGATTGTTATTTCTTTGTGCTTGGTGTTGTCTTATCACTTGCTATTGTATTCTCTGGTCTCTTTTTAGCCTTTTCTCTTGACAGGGAGGAGGCTAATGTAATCTGAAGATTTTGGCCTTAATTGGGACTACTATTGAATGAAAAGGCCAGTTCCTCCTTAGCTTTGTGATGTACGTAACCCTGAGATGATTAGACACAGATGTGTCTTGTCTTTTTCTTAAAAAAAAATTAAAGGATTTTTCACATAAAAACATCAAACAAAACCCAAGGAAATTCTATGCAAAAACCATGTAACTACAACCCTGACCTAGTGATTGGAATAACTCCAAAATGAGGAAAACTCAGAATTATGTTCCTACAGCAGCTATAGTTCTGCCATCTTGCACATATTCATAACAATGGGATCTTTCATTAAATGATCACTCAACACCAGTTAAGCAGATTGTCAAATTCATCATTTTTCACTGAATAATATAATACAAAGACACAGCACTTTTTTCACCAGTGCTTCACTTTCATGACTATCAGTGGGTGGGAGTTGCATAAATTAGGGTGGCAGGACAGGCTCATGCTGTGTATTTTGGTTGACAGTATATGCTTTTTAAAATAAATATCCACCCCTTCCACACCGAGACTGAACACACTGGAGAAAACAGAAAAATATCAAGACTAAGTGTACTTATCCTCTCTGCTGTATAAGCTAAATAAATTCTCTCCTCCTCTCTCTCTCTCAAGCTATGGAAGATCATTCCACCACCCAAATCCCTTCTGCTGAGCACCAGATTCCTCCTGCCATCACCTGATTAGGTAGAAAACTTCATGTTCTCTGCTATTGGGCCTCACTTACCTGCTGCATCCCACTGCCTTTTTCACACTGTCTTTCTCCCTCCCTGACCTCAGCTCATGCTATGATTTACCTCAACTCCTAGACTGAGTGCACCAGCACCTGTGGGCTGAAGGTCATGCCAGGAGGATGGGGGAGGCTGGACCTGTTGGGAACACAGGTTGGGGGTGATAGAAAGGTTCTTAATATAGCAGGACTGGCTTCTCACAAGTGTCCCGCTACCATGCACATGTGACAGATGCTAGTCCTGTCACTTAATGCAGTTCTGGAAGGTACCCAAATGCTATAGTGATGTGGGCTGTATAAGAACCTGAATAGAATAGAACTTGCTCCAAGTCCAGTCACCCAGAAACCATCCCTGCTCCCCAGTGCCTTCACAAACACTTTGGAAACTAGCCAGTCTCCCAGGTATTAAACGTTGCACTATCCAAAGGGCTAATACTGATCAGCAAGAAACTCAGTACAGATAAACTGTAGATCTGGGTCTAAGCAAGCCCTTCTTCTGTAACTTTAGATACACGAACTGGATATTTCTGCATATACACTGTCCCAGACCCTTAAAATTCCATCTGTCCTGCAGGGTTTTTCCAGACCACTATAGTGACTTTCATTGAATAGCGGCAGGTTCCTGAAAGAACACTGTAGGATCAGTGTATTATCTCCAGGACCATGTGCTATCATGCCCCTGTAAATACAAGGGCACAGTTTTAGTGGTGAGGGGAAAGGGGAGGTTTATGGTTCCCAGGATTAATTTCCAGACTGAATACAATAACATTTATGGGCCAAATCCAGACCCATTCATATTTCAAGGGAGTTGCAGTTTGACTCTTCAGAGCCCCTACAGTTCTGTTTCTGGGCTGGATCCAAAGCCACAATGAGCCCATTTTCTGCTTCCTATTGGGAGTCAGCCAAAAAAAGGGAAAGAAATTGCACGAGATTTTAGCTATATCAAGCCCAAGCCCTAGCCACGGGCCATCTTCAGATCTGAGCCTGGATCTTGGGCTGAGCAGCCCCTCTTGGGCTGGGTAGCTCACCCCACCCTTTCTTTGATCCTCCACCACTGTGCCCAAATCTGGAGGACAATGGGTATTCTAAAGGCTATGACAGGATGTTTGAGGATTCCACTAGTGGGGAGTTTCCCCCTTTCCCAAGGAGAAACCCCAACTATCAATTGAAGTCAATGGAAAACACATGCCATATTTGTCTGACTGACTGACGGACATGGGGCTTCCACTCTTTTCTAACCTAAAATAGATTAGAAGTAGGACAGCTGTTTTCCTCAGCAAGAAAGAGTTTATAAAAAGCCCCAACCCCTAATTCTTCCAGAGCTAAAGATTTGGCTTGTGCAAACACTCAAGATTTCTCTGCTTGTGAACTTCCTGCTAGCCCTCAACAGCCATGACTTACCTACCTACAGCTCCATGCATTTCAAAGGCTGCTGCTGCTGCCATCACACCCCATCAGTGCGACCTGCTTTCTCCCCCAGCCTCAGTCATTCCTCTTGATTCACTGGATGGTCACGAAACTTAAGATACATTTAACACTTAAATGTTAAAAACATTGAGTACTCATTGTATGAACTGTCTGGTCAGCAAATCTCAATACCATTCCTTGAGACGGGAAGGGGAGGGAGGCCTACAGAAAGGCTGCAGGCTTTAAAGAGGGCAGGACTGTATTAAAGCTTTGCTGGAACCCAAACTCTAATCCACTACTTCAGTGGAGCTCCACACAGACTCAGAGGTCAGCTTGCAAGATTGCAGGAATAAGACCATAGATCGCAAGGTCCGTGGAGCAGGAACCTATATCAAACATGCATTGTAAAGTGCCATGCACCCAATTGTACTAACTAGATACACTAATAATAATAGCTAATGTGACATCTGCAGTCTGGTTTCTGTTGTGACATTTAACTTCATGATAGACAAGCAAACAAGATTTTAATTTTATTGAAGGATTATGGTTTCTAAGCACTACACTAAGCTGGAATTTAATTGTAGTAAACATTTGCATTGTTGAGAATGCTGAGGTTGAATAATAATAAATAATGACTTGTGAGTTATGTAGGCCACCCCCCATGAGTGCTAAAATCTTTCTCGCACACGCACTATCATGTATTCAGTGCCACAGGAATGCCACACATGTTACAGGAATGTTTTTGAGAATGTTTAAAAATATTATTGGGACCTTTTCTTGTATCTCTATCCCTGGCACCTGGTGCCTTAGTTACCAAGAGTCAAGCTGTATAGGGCTCAGAAGAAGAGAAAAATGATAGTGAATAAATGTAAAACACCTGCAAAAATTACCTAGAATAGTGTAATGGCAACAGGTGTATATTGAGTTGCTGAGTATAAGCAGCCAACCAGTCATTAATATCATGGGGTGGGTCAGAGCACTCTCCCAATGGGCAGTGAAATCCTTTGCTTAAACGAGAAAGTTCCCTGGTTTATTGAAAGGTGTGATTTAAAGCCATTTAGGGTTTGTCTACACAGCAGCTGGGAGGAGTAACTCCCACTGCATGTACCTCCCAGCTGCTGTTTAGACAATTCTGCTTTAAACTGGTGCAAAACCCCACATGGACACTCTTGGTGTTTTGTTTTTTTCAGTTTAAACCAGGATTATTTTAGTTTATTTTAAACCAATCAGGAAAAAATTAAAGCTAAACTGCAATGCGGCACTCTCCCATTGAAATAAGGGAGTTCATGCAGGGATTTGCACTGGTTTAACTACATTGGTTTTAAAACTGATTTAAGGTTGTGACACTCCACAGAGGTACTGAGGGCACCTCACCACTACCTGCCCTTAGCACGAGGCAGACTTGTCTGTGCCTGCTGTGGGTCAGCTCCCTGAATCCATCAGCCTCTGGCAACACAAGCACTGCCTTCTAGGTCTCTGCAGGCCTCATGCTCTCTGTGTAGATGGCAATAGGTACACACAAACCCCCAGTCCTTGGAACATTCCCTGCAGTGTCAAGCCTGTGATCCGCTGAATACTCACAGAGTTACCAGTCAGCTGTTCCCAAAAGGAACAGTACACACCAGCTTGTAAGATTCATCTAAGGACCAGCTCTTTGCTAACATCACAGCACTTAGATGTAATTATAGTGAAAACAAGAATAAGTTTACTATCAAAGATTCAAGTAATAGTAAGAATATTGGAAACAGATGGCTACATATAAGCCAAAATCATAACATGCTTTCTAGAGACTAAACTTAACTAACAGGTTAACCTCCTGTCTAAAGAAGTTTCGTCTCCCCAAAGTTCGCTTCAGCATTTTCATCCTAAGCTGTCTGAGACCTCGCTTCCATGGTGCAAGGGTGTGTTCTTTGCCTTCTAGAAACACCTCCAAAGGTCATTGTCTTTACTGATAGACAGGATAACCCCCTGTGGCTTATTTTGTCCTGTGTGCCCCTTTCTTGTTGATGTCACAGTACTTTGTTAACATGTGACTTGGTATGTGAACAGGCCTCCATTGTGTTAACGAACAGAGCTTAATTTACATTCCCATGGAGAGAGAGAGAGAGAGACGCCTCCTACATCCGGTCTGGAGGAACCAGTCTAAGGCATGTCACCTTTTGGTGACCTGCTTTTAACTTTATATGTTTAAGAGCACAACTTTCTGGTAAAGATACACAGCTCCTTACATAATACCCATACATACATTTCACAATGATATTGATGACCAGTGTGTCACCGGCTTTCATTTGAGACCTCACATGGCATTCTTTGGTGGACCAGAATATACATCCCAGAATCAGGAAATTCCTGTAACCCCTCTGCACCCCTTTGTCAGTTGGCATTAATCAGTTCTTGGGTCACAAAGTTAAATCGTTTGCAACTATCTTGTGTAGAAAAGATCTATGTGACCTTTGGCAAGTCACTTGAACCCTTTCCTCTTCACTTACCCCAAGTGCAAAATGAACCTAGGTACATTGGGCTAGATTTGCAAAGGTAAAGAGGCAAAGAGATGCCTTGTAGCATTTTCAAAAGCACCTATGCAGGTTAGGCATCTACGTACCTTTGCAAATCTGGTCCAATGACTTCATCATGGAATATGTCTACAACCTTAAAAAGGAAAGGCTACCACATTTGTCCATAATACACCGCTACCTCGATATAACGCGACCCGATATAACACAAATTCGGATATAACGCGGTAAAGCAGTGCTCTGGGGAGGGGGGGAGCTGCGCACTCCAGCGGATCAAAGCAATTTCAATATAACGTGGTTTCACCTATAACGCGGTAAGATTTTTTGGCTCCCGAGGACAGCATTATATCGAGGTAGAGGTGTATATAAATCACGAGATCACCCAGTCCTTCTCCCAGCCAATGCAGCATTAATCACTTCTATATTTTTTTCTATTCTAACTTTAAACATCCCAAATGGTGATGCTTCCAAACCACTTCCCCTGGGGAGACTATTCCACAGCCTAATACACCTCACTATCAGGACATCTTTCTTCCCATTCAGCCTCAATTTCCCTTTTCTTGGTTTCCTCTCATTTCTCCTAGTTATAGCCCAGTGTACCATGTAACAACAACCAATAGGTGTCATGGCTGGTGGGATTGAACCAGGGCCCTCTAAGGCTAACAGCATGAGACTCTTCCACTTCATTTAAAGGAGTAACTCTGGGTAGCTACTAGATGTAGTAGACTCATGTACTCTGTGGACTACTTAGAGGGGGAGATGTAACACACACTGAACAGTGAGTTAGGCATCACATTGAATAATTCCCTCCTTGGGCTTTATGTCTTTATCATGCTCCTCCACCCCCTTAGCTGTCATTTAGTCAAACTTCACATATTTAGCTTTTTTAATCTTTCTTCATCACCCACCCCATACTACCAGCCCCCACCCCCATTTTTTGTTCCTCTTTGTAAACTCCCTCCATTTTATCAGAATAGATTCATAGAGTTTAAGGCCATTAGATCATCTAGGCTGACCTTCTGTACCTTGCAGGCACTTAAATGTTATCCAGTCACTCCTGTAGAGAGCCCAATAACTTTGGTTCCCATGTACCCTAAAGGTAAAAATGTTCAGATGTGCCTAAGGGACTTAGGAGCCTAAGCCATGTTGATTTTAATGAGACTTCAGATTTTTAAAGTTATTTAAACCCCAATAGGGATTAGGTGTCTAAATACCTTAAAAAAAATCTGGCCCTATGACAATTTTGGGACTTTGACTTCTAAATCACGTAGGCACTTTTGAAAATGTTACCCTATTCCTTTTCTTCTCCAGGATGTGATGTCTTTGGCATGTGCAGCCATAGTGCAAACCTATATCTAATTTGATACCCTCTATCAACCCTTGGTCATTTTCTGTAGCACCACGTCTCAGGTTTCTTACTTCTCTTAATTATACATATTTTGGATTCTTTTCCCCTGGATGCATTTTTCCAAGCTGAATCTCATTTTGTTATTTAACCCTTTGGTCTCTACGTACTGTTCCTCTGTGTCGGCTGGTGTTTGCAATGCTTCCCAGTTCAGTATTGTCTGTGAATTTCATTATCATGCTATATTCCCCCCTTCCAGATCACAAACCCAGACCTAACACTGTACCTGCTGTACCACACAAGGAAGTTCCCCTAAATTACATACATAGACATAGATAGATAGATTATGTTTGAAAGCCTTTCTATTTACTTTCCTTTTTCCAAAAAAGTCCTACTGGGAAGTACAGTGATGTCATAGCAACTGAATATGACTATGAGGGACTCTGCTCTGAGGATATTCCAGTAACCACATATTACATATATTTAAAACGTAAAAGCCTTAATAATTACTTGGGGCTACATTCTGCTCTTAGGCTGGTTTACCATCAGTCAGAATTAGATCAATGTAGTAGTTCAGAAGAAGAGTTCAGTGATGTGACTCCCTGATTTACACTGGTGTAACAGAGCTCAGAATCTGGCTCTTAGTAAAAAAAGGAGGCTTAATCCTAATTTTATTAGCTAGATTATATCTATCTTTTCCTTTCTAGTGTATTCATCACTGTCATATTTTGGCTGAAATCCATGCATTGCCTAGATTCTCTTTTCCATATTATTAGACATAGTCACTCTGCTATAAATTCTGAGAAAGCACAATGTTATAGCATCTGATACGTGTGTATTTGGGCGCATGTGTGTGTATGTTAGTGTTTGTGTGTGTGATTGTGCCGGTATCCCTTATGGCAAGTTTTATAGAAATTAATAAAGAAAAAAAATCAATGGGATTCTACAGAAATTATTTTAAAAATCAATAGAGAAAGACAATAGAGAACAACATCCTTTCTATAGGTTGCTTCTAAAACCACCCTATATAACTCTTTGGCGGGAATATAATTTTCTATTAAATTCCACAGAAATCTATAGAAAAGTTATGTTCCATTATATTCTATAGGACATTTCCATCTGGGGCATGTGTGTAGGTATATGTGCATATCTTCCCATGTGTGTATGTGCATATCTGTTTGTGACTATGAGGGGGAACGGAGAAGATCCACAGACATTCATACATATATTGTTATTCCTCACCTACCACAGCTCCCACCTACAGCATGTCACCTGTGCATGAAATGCCATGGAAATAACCCCACTAGCTTTCTTAACATACAAATCCTCTCTTGGCTGGGCCCCTGTGCTCTCTGCTTTAACTACTCCAGTGAGAATGTGGAAAAAGAGTGGCAGAAAAATGTAAGCCCTCACCCACTTCCCGTTCCCAAGCCCCCACAGACACACCTCACCCCACCCCCTCAACAATCTATAATGTTCCCTTTCCTGCTAGTCTCAGTACAGTGGGAAAGTCGTTGGGTAATTGGGTCCAGATTGGAGATGTTTAAATATTCATGAGGCTGGCAGGGGACTGGGAGGGGGTGGCTGCCTGGATTGTAGTGGGGGGTGGGGTGGGGAGGTGACTAGTCATTGAGAGCTAGTGAACAATTCTGGGAAAGATACAGAGAGAGAGAGAGAGAGAGAGAGAGGGAGGGAGGGAGGGGGAGAGAGAGAGACAGCCAGCTTGTGCATGTGTGATGAGCAATAGCTGTGGACCTTACAGTTGCAGCTAACTGCCCTGGTGTGTGTGTGTGAGAGAGAGAGAGAGAGAGAGGGAGGGAGGGAGTGGAGAGGGTGGGGGGGGAGAGATAAGAGAGAGAGGAGGAAAAAGGAGAGAGGAGAAGGAAGGAAGAAGAAGGAAGGAAGGGGACAATACAATCATGCTGTGCTGTATGAGAAGAACAAAACAGGTAGAGCTGAGAATTTTATACTTCTTTCTGTGGAGAAATTCCCAGGCTATTGGATGTGTGTGTATGTGTATAAGGGGCGGGGGGAGGAATTTTTAACTGCTTCTAAGCAGATGTCTTCTTTGCAATTCTTTAGCATCTTGCAATTGAAGGCTCTTTTCACACCCTTCCTGATGACTGTTTGTCTTTCTAGTGCTGGTGATGTGGGGAGAGCGTGGCCTATCTTCATGTTTGGGGAGAAACAAGGATCCCCCTCCCTTTTTTTTAACTGTGGGCAGATGCATTGCATAGGGTTTTCTGTCTCTGATTCTGAGGGTGTGGATGTGGAAGGGGGAGGAGGGAAATGTGATGAGAAGTGGCTCTACCTCAAAGATGGGGGAAACAATTCTTCAGCTTTTGCCACAAAAATAAATAGATAAAAAGATACTCGGTGAGCCGTGATCCAGGATCAGGATGCGGCTCTCTGCTGCTCTTTGCTCTGAGAGATGAAAGCTGCTTTATGTGCATGTGCTTTGAGATGGCAAGGGAGACAGGTGCATTTAGTGAAAATAGCGTGAAAAAAATAAACTGGTAATTTCTTTCTTTCCTTTTTTTTGGTGTTAATAATATCAAGAACAATTAATTAATAGCAAAAGTAATTGGCCATGAAGTCGGGGGGAAAAAACCCAGCCCTCTTTGCAATCCCTTTCTTAGTACGACCAGTTAGACAACTGTGCACCAGCTGGTAAAGAGACAGAGGACCACGCCTCTATTAGCTCTGAGCTCCGATGGGATGAGAGAGACGAACGGTACGAACCTGTTGGAAACCAGTTCATTCTCTCTAGTGGTACCACATGGCTTTCCTTGATGAGGGTGGCAAGAGGGGTGAGGAGCCAGCTAATTTTCAACAATAAAACATGACAAGCCAAAAATAATGAAATAAAAAAAGCTAGCTAGCTCATTCCCCCACACACCCCTTCCATTTCAAACTGTTCACTTGAAAGCCAAAATCTGCTCTCAGTTACCTCGGTTTAACTCCTTTGACTTCAGTTGGTACTACTCCAGATTTGCACCAATGTAGTCAGGACAGGATTTGGCCCTTGGTGAATTTCAAAGGTATTATGACAACTTTCTCCATAGGGATAATAACAAAGAGGTGGGATTCCTGCTTTAAGTGTAAATCTTGTCTCAGTCTTATAACTACAGAGCTGCAACTGGCACCTCCATTATATATACCTTACAGTGTCTATTACTGCAATACTCTACAGTAATAGCCCAACACACTGCTGGAAGCTGTAGAGATTTGGATAATTACTGTAGAATACTGTATATAATTACAATGAAGGTTAAGGTGCATTTCTGTGCCTCAATATGTGTGCTCCCAAGCCAAGGAGTCATACTGTAGAATAACTGAAAGGGGCAGGTGAATGGGATAGAAAGAGACCCAGCCTTATATATTTTTCCCTATGCAGGTTTCAGATGCTCTGCAATTAATGATACAGTCACTAAAACCTGGAGAAGGGTGGGAGGGGGAACACGTTGCAACCAGCCAGCAGAGCACGTTTAGTCGGCCAATGTGGGATGAAAAGAGAGGAGGAGGAGGAAGGCAGACGGAGAAGCAGAATGACAGGGCAGTGGGTGGAGAGGCACAGCACATTTTAAAATAAAATAGCAGTCTCTGGGGTTTTTTTGGAGGCAATAAGCTGGGAAGAGCCACAAGGGGTATTTTTCGCCATACTTTAATAGGCTGGGCTTTAGCACACATGGTTAATACTCAGTTTTACCCATTCTTTAAATCTATATATGTTATTCCTGTCTGTCTTTTTTATTATTATTATTATTACAAAATATTTATAAACTTATGACACACAGATTACTAGATCAGGCATATACACACACCCCTAAATTCAGTCACCCACCCAGACACACCCCTTCATCCCCCTCGTACATTCACACACACACACATCCAGCCCTAATACAACCACACACATCCAGACACACCCATTCATACTCCTACGCCCATACATGCATTCATACATATTCACACACACAAAATTGCTACATTGACGATGTAAAACTTTGGAAAGCAGAGCTGATGATAACCCAAAAGAAGCTTTAATTTGGAGGGGGAAAAAAGACATAGGTTTTCAGCCTGCTTTCCTCTCTCCCTGCCCCAACCTTTTGCAAATGGAAAGAAATCAGATCAGGTTCTTCATAAGGAAACAGGAGCTTCCTTCCAAAATAAAGACAGCTTTCCTCTTTCAGGGCATTTTTCTGGGGAAGCTCGCATCATCCTGCCTTTCTGATTGAAAAAGAGCAAAGTGCTGAAATTACAACTACGGATTCAGAGAAATCTCTTTACATTCATATCTATATAATTACAGGGGTGGGTGTGTATATACACACACCTCTAGAGAAAGTGTGTGCACATATACATATATATTTGTGGGTGGAGATGATAGTGGAAAAGAACTAAGTAGGTGACTGACTGCACCTGCAAATGAGAGACCTAGATGTCTAAATTCTATCATCTGTACCAACTGATTGCACCTGCAAATTTATACCCATAAAATCTGGAGCTAAATAGATGCAAAATGAGAGACTGGGTTGAAGAACCTTTGATATTTGCCCTAAAGTTTATTTAATACTAACTATTTGGAAATATACTGTGCTATCTACTGTATCTCTTGATAGCATAACATGCATAGATAGATAGATAAGCATTCCGTATACCTACACTAGAATGGATGGACATTATCGGGGCAAGTGCTCAGTGCTAGATTGCATGAATGATTAAATGATAACTCACAAGCCGGTTTCCCACTTGTGGGTGAAATGATTTTCATTCATTGCCAGCCGTGTTTTATGGCTTTCCCTTCAGTACTGTCCTCTGTTCATCACACTTGTGCCTGTGAGAGACTGCAAAGGTTTGAACCCTGCCACACCCATGAAATGAAAGGCAGGAGGAGGAGGAGGAGGAGGCAGAGAGAGTCTGCATTTCTTTCCTCTTCCACATGAGCAGCATGAATAAACAGGGTTGTATCTATAAAGATGCAGTTTAATGCAATTGGAGAGGAAGCAAGCGTTAGGGGACTGTTCCAGCAATTACAGCCAACCAGCTCGGTGTCTTCTCACACTGGGAGCCACAGAGGTGAAGAGGGAGAGGGAAAAAGACACAGAGAGAGAGAAGGAGAGGGAGGAATGAACATCAACCTGAGATTTTATTGCTTCAGGATATTAAAATGTCTCAGACCTCATTTAGAATAACTTAATTATGCCGCATGATGCAGATGCTGCAAAACTTGCAAGGCGCGTTCGTACCTTTAAATGCTAGCACAGAAAGAGAAGTCTTTTTCCTTCTTAAAAAAGCTTCTGAGCCAGGCTGCCAGTGGATGTCAATCGTTGTAGAGCCACTGACTTCAAAGGAGAGATGCTGATTTATACCAGCTGAGGATCTGGCTCTTGTTTCTTTTGGTAACTGATTTCTGCGTGTGAGGTTCATTGCTTAAAGTTCTTATGGCTCCTATTTTCCTTCCTCGGATAGTGTCTGTGGGGATTTCTTCTGAAATGACAGTCTCCACAGTAATACCCATCCCACCCTTCCCCACCTCATCCTCTGCTGCCTTCAGTGAGCTCCCTACTGTAAGCGAAATTGATTTCTCCTAAATCACATAACGTAACCACTCTGGATGGCACATGTGAGCTCCCTTGGGGAATTAATTGCAGGCAGTGCTTCCAGAGGGGAAAATACAACCATAATGCTTAGTGGGAGAGACACCAGTCTAAGTTTCCTGTCACCACTCACAGGTGCATAGAGGCCATAACAGAGGAATGAGCATCCAGTCATCCCCCATATTCACAGAGGTCTATAGGAGCCATGTCACCTCCTTGTCTGAGGTTGAAAGGGTGTGTTCAGCCTGAGGACTCCTGCTCTCTCATACTGAGAGGGGGTATATCACTGAGGGCTCTTTCTGCCTCATGCTGAAAGGGTTGAAATCATTTGTGAGCTCCTTCAGCCTCAGAACCCGATGGCGGTGCCTGTCCTATAATGAGAAGATGTGAATAACCTGAGGGCAATATCTGCATCACCCTGACAGGGTGTAGTGTGTGTAGGTTACACCCGCATGGCTGCCTCTGTCTCACACTGAGCGCACGTGTGCAACTGGAGTCCTTTCTGAGTGAGGGTCTGCGGAACATGATGTGTAAAACATGGTGGTTTTGGCTGAGCTGTGCTCAGAAGAGGACCCAAGGAGGCAGGTTAAATATGGTTTTATACCATCTTATTAGAGTAACCTCAGGGCTGCTCTAATTGCACAGCTGTCCATGGATCCACGGGGCCATTCCAGGACCTGGAAATAGTCAAACTATGGAGGCATTTCAACCATGCTATCTTTCCCCCAGCCATGCCATTACATCACCCTGAGATACCCCATGCAGAGGGGTTTCCCAGCCGGCCACAGCTGCAACCTGTAGGCTCCGACTGTCCCATATTGCAAGGGTGTGTATAACTTGTAGGCTCTGCCGGCCCTATATTGTGAGGTTGTTTGTAACCTGAGGGCTCTGCCAGCCCCACGCTGACTGATTCTTTCATTACCTAAGGGCGGAGTGCATTTCAGGCTAAGAGACCATGTAGACACAGTTGCCAACTTTCACGTGGTAAATAAGCACCCCGACTTTCACAGTAAGCTAAAAATCAAGCTAATCACATTTCAAAACAAGGCCAAAACAAGCCAATCCCTAAGAACCCCAACACTCTATGTGACTAGATTCCCCCGGCGTGCTGTCAGGGACTGTGGTGGGCCTGCTATGCACCCCTGACTCTCCCCCCCCCTTGCCCCTGCTTGCCCCCCCCCTTGCCCCTGATTACCGGGAGCCGATCAAAAAAAAGAAGCAACGAGTTACAAGCCAAAAACTAGCCAACAAGCAACTCACAGGCCAGTTAAGCCAAAACCAAGCCCAATTTCTGCATTTTTTTCGTGGTTTGGCATGTCTGCATTCAGAGCCTGAGGACTTTGCCTTTCCCATGCTGAAATGGTGTATAAACTAATGGTTACTCTGGTCCCAAACTTAGAGAGTGTATGTAACCTGAAGCCTCAGCCTGCTCCGTGCTGGCTGGGTGTGCATAACTTGACCAGCAGTCACTTAGTCCATGCTTTCCTCCACATTGTATCCCTCTTTAACTCTACCACTGTCCCCTCCTCCCAGTGACTCCCTGCACTTTACGTACCTCTTGCTTCTCCTGCATCCCTCTGGGATTTATCTCCACCTTACCTGGACTTCAGAATGGGTGATGGATCTGGTCATAGGTCCTGGCTGCTGCCGCCGCCACCTCTGCAGTAGAGCTTGTTTACTCCGTGCTCAGCGATACCTGGGAGTGCGTTGCCTGGTTCTTCCCTTTTCTGTGAGGTTAAGTATCCTCCCCGGGGGATATTTGTCAGACCGTACACACTTGGGCACCTCTGAGCGGTGAAGTCCGGGTGTGCATATTCTAATGAAGCAGCTGTAGCCCACAGCTCAGCATAGAGGATACTGGACCTGCTGAGTCTGGCAACTGGTTCCATTGTCCTGAAGCCACAGTAGGGAAGGCCTGTGGAGCGTGCTGTGTCATCTCTGTCAGAATGGAGTGGGGTTTTATTGGAGTACTGTGAAGAAGGATTTGGAAACTGAGGCATATTGTGGGATTAAATTTAAGGGAACCCAACATCCAACCCCCTTTACCAGCTATCGTCTAAACTCTGATCCTGAAACCCATCCACATTCATTTCATGTTTTACCCCAGGAGTCCTCCTGAACATCCTGGGAGATCATGTGCACTCTCAGGACTCCTGCGGGCTCATGCTGATAACTGTAGAGCTCAGTGGTTAATGTACAGAAATAGGCATCAAGAGAACTGGATTCAATTCTCAGCTCTGCTGTTTGACTTGAGCCTGGGCAGGCTATTTGCCTGTCAGTATCTCTCTGAGAGACAGGGATAATGCTTTCCTACCTCAGAGAAGGCTTCGGAGACTAAATTAGTTAACATTTGTAAAGTTTTTTGAGATCCTTAAATGGAAGGTGCTGTTAATAGGCAAAGGGTTCTATTCTCCATTTTAGATCATTTGTGGAGCCCTAAAATGTTTATCACCTGCTTGGGTTGCCTGACACAACCCATCTATTGCCCTCTTAATTCAAGGTTTATCAGACTTGTTCTTAGTGTGGACCACACCTTAACAGAGCATTGGCATCATGGAGATTTTCCTTCTATTTGCTGTCACACCAACCACCTCCCTTCCCATCTGTGATCAAGCAACAGTCATGTAGCAACCTACAGCAATTGCTTGCATGGAAAAACAACATTAAGAAAGTAGTGATGTATTTTTAGCTTCTCGTAGTGCACCAAGGAGTTTGTCCTTTTTAAATGAAGTTAAATCACACTGTCTCCTTCTGTTCTTCATTTCATCTCCTCTTTCCATCTGCTCTGCTCCTTGCTCTCCCCCTGCTCTCTTGCACATGCTTCCCAGATGCTAAGTCCTCCTCCCCAACTTGTGCGCATACTTAGCTGTCATGTGGTCCTCTCTTTTGCACATGCCTAGTCTTCCTCTATTCTGCTTTCCTTCTCCAGTATTCCCTGGGACATTCCTATCCTAAGGACAGCTCTGGTCACTGATGGCAACTTCTATTTTCTCTCATCCTCCACTTTACATCAACAGCCCAGAGAAGAGGCAGCTCAGATGGCTTCTCCGCCTTGTTTCCAGTTGCTTTTACAGGCCTCAAGGTGTCTTTTTGCATGGGTGCCTATAGAAGCAATTGGAAACAGTCACCTCTCAAGGGGGACAGAGTGCCACACTATGTGAGTTACCCCTCCACGTCTATATATTCCTGCTGCCAGGCAGAGTGATAGCCTCTCCAACCCCACAATGTCTCAGCAGTTTCCCATGATGATAGAGGGGTAGTAACTGCAGTTCCCCCCCAGTATATCCCTGATGTTGGTATGGGCAATATCTGTAGGCTCCCACTAGCATTATCCCTGTGCTGGGGACGGAGAGGGGAGGGGACAAATATTTTGAAGCAGTCCTATGGCAGGCCAGGGTGTGTGATGCAGAGCAATAACTAACCTCCCCCCCGGCCCCCCGCTCATTTTCCTGCCAAATCTGCTGGGGCCACCTCCACTACTCATCTCATTGTGGTGGTTGCAGACAGCTCTCTTACTCTCTTGTTGGCCTGAGAGGGGTTCTCTTGAGTCTATCCTCCCCCTCTAGGGTTCATTGGGCTAGATTCCTAGAAAGGGAAGCGAGGAGATGCTTATCTCCTTTCAAATTATAACCAATAAATGTCAGCCCCATTCATTACTCATCTACTTCTGAATTTCCTTGAATTAATTCCAGTGATAATCGCTTACATCTCTATTTATAGAAAGTCGGCACGTCTCACAATATTGAACCGTCCTCTCTATAGGAGCTGCCTTTCTCTTGAGGCACAAGTCTGGTAATTAATAGAGTTAATAGGGTTTTAGTCAACCCCACCCCTGCTCTGAATACCCCTGGAATTTGGGGGGTTATTGGATCCAGACCAAATTCTGCAGCTGGCTTAATCCTTACCCCTCCATAATAGGTTTAAACCAAAACGCTAGGATCAAGATCCACTTTACTTTGTGGTTTGGGCCTATCGTTAGTAATCAGTTGTCTCCAGAATTATTTAGAATTTCTTTTATTCAAATACTTAACAAGGTCCTTATCAATAAGCATCTATCCCTCACCCTGTCTGATGAAATCTAATCCATTTCTTGCATGCTCCAGGCACCTTACAAATTCTCAATGCTATAAATATGTGGGTGAGGGAGGGGAGGGGCTTGTTGTCCATTGCCCTGCACCACCTGGAGTCATTTACACCAGTGCAATTGGGCATGAAACATTACCATTCTGATCTGACAGCAGAGAATTAGGCCCAGGATCTCTGTTCTTCTCACTTGCTCTTCCATTCCTCCAACTCCCTCTTAAGGAGTAAATTCTTTTTGAATGATGCATTTATGTCATTTTCCTTTTATTATTTTATTGCTGGAAAGAGGGGCCTAAAGAAATGAGCTTTACATTTTGCTCTGGTGGCTGTCTGATTAGTGGTTATTTTGATCTCTTGCGGAAGTGAGTTCCACAGTTGTGCTCAGTGTCAGAGAAAGCTCTGTTTTTCTGCACTTGTTAGTTTCGCTGGTGAGAATGACTGTTCCTTTGTCCTTGATAAACATGACTCTTATGGGAGATCATATTCACAGACTGAGAGGTGCTGACATAGTTAGCTCAGACCAGTCCGGGGCAGGGCTTTGAATAGCTGTGCTGTAACACTGAACATGCCTTTGTATTCAATAAGGAGACAATGCAGAGTGGAGCACTGGAATGAAGTGCTCTTGGCAACTCGTTTTGTTCAGTAGATGGCCCTCTGCATTCTGAACCAACTGGAGCTTTTTCAGGGTCAGCATTTTCCTTCCTATTTCATTGCACTGCAGTGGTCAAGCCATAGGTTACAAATGCATAGGTCACAGTAGCCAAGTTGGAATCTGATGGAATGGGGCAATCTCTAGGCCAGCCAAAGGTGGAAGAGGACGTTTTGTACAGCCATAGCTTGGCAGTGGGGAGTCTAGAAGAACCCCAAGGCTGCATATCAGCTTGAGACTCTGAGAACAGATGTCCAAGGCGGAGGATGGTGTTTGGTGGAGGCAAGTCCTTTCAAGGCACCATAACAAATCTATAACAAGATCTAAATCAGTGGTTCTCAAACTAGGGCCGCCGCTTGTTCAGGGAAAGCCCCTGGAGGGCTGGGCCAGTTTGTTTACCTGCCGCGTCCGCAGGTTCGGCTGATCGCGGCTCCACTGGCCGCGGTTCGCCACTCCAGGCCAATGGGGGCTGTGGGACGAGCGGCCAGCACATTCCTCGCCCGCGCCGCTTCCTGCAGCCCCCATTGGCCTGGAGCGGAGAACCGTGGCCAGTGGGAGCCGCGATCAGCTGAACCTGCGGACACGGCAGGTAAACAAACCGGCCTGGGCCGCCAGGGGCTTTCCCTGAACAAGCGGCGGCCCCAGTTTGAGAACCACTGATCTGAATGAAGAAGCAACTGGCTCAACCAGAGCCATAGGGTCTGATAAAAGAGCATCCCCTTATAGACACAGGGCAGCCAGATTAACAACTGGAAGAAAATGATCCCCAATTAACTGAAAGAACATAAAAGAAAGAGTGACTAGGAAAAACAACCTGCCCCACTGACCCCCAGAACAAAAGAAGAGGTGAAAAGTTAAAGAGAATCCTGAGGGAATAAGCAGAACATGTATTGTGCCCAAAAGGCAGCCATCAAAGGTTGAATTTGGATAAATAAGAGAGGAAATTCCATGTTATGTGTTAGAACTAGATATATGGCAAAAAGGATCTCCCCATTTTTGTGCCATTGGACCAAAGTATGCAGATGAGGAAATGAAGGGAATTGTACGTTAGCAACAGTTGAGCCCAAAAAGATTCAAGGAGTTTGGGATCAGAAAACCCCGCTCAAAAAGTGTAGACATAGTCTCCAGATCTTCCTGAACCACATGGTTCTCTAAAACTGGGCTGGGTATCACAAAGAGGATGCACTTTCTTATACGATTTCTTGTGCTTTAGACTGGAGGCCTAGCCGGAAACCTTGTGAGAGGAGCATGTAACATGTAACTCAGGGCTTCCGGTTTGGTCAGAACCCAGAAGTGCAGAGGCAGTGCAAAAACAAGTCAAACTAACTTTTAGGAAGTTCTGCCTAGAAAAATGCAGACTTCAATTTATTATTTTTTTTTTATTTTATTAATTACTCCACACAAACGTCTGCCACTTGAGCAGTAGTAGGGCCAGCACTAGGGGGGGATGGGACAGTTTCAAAGTGGGTTTCATAGCTATTTGCTGACACTAGAGGAATAGTGAGACTCGTGGATCTTGGGTTCAATTCCAGACTCTGGAGGGGAGCCTGTTCTAGTAGGCACAGACTCTTCTTCCCATTCTCCCCAAGTTTGACCCCTTCTGCCCTGTCCCTTTCCCATCCACCACTAGCTCCTTCTCACAGTTCCATTCTCCTCTCCTACCATGGGTGGTGGGTGAACCTCCTCTTTGGGGAGACTAGCTCACCAGCCCTGCCCCTTCCTCCTGAGGCCCCACCCCTTTCCCCCTTGCCCTCTGGAGCCCCGAGCCCTCCTATGGCCGGAAGAGGCCTGCCCCAAACTGTCCTGGGCTGCTGGTCAGCCGGAGCACTGGCCTGAGCCATGGGCTGATCCAAACCACCCCCAGCCACTGGCCAGCTTGAGCTCAAAGCTGGCCAGGTGACTGGCCCAAGCTGAGCCCTGCTGACTTCAGGGAAGAGAGGGAGTGAGGGTGGGGCCTCGGAGAAGAGCATGGACAGGGCTACAGCCTGGATTGGGGAGGCTTAGCCTCCCCTGGACTATTATACCCGCTGCCCATGTTAGTCATTGCCAGTCTCCACTACTCAGGCTTCTGATCCTTGTCCCTGTCTGATTCCCTGTCTCAGTCTGTCCCATTCCTAGTCTCCCCCATACTCCTACTCCCAGTCTCCTTCCCAGCATATCCAGTTCTCCCCCTACTCATGGCTCCTTGTCCCCAGTATCCTTGTCCAGCCAGTCCTAGCTCCCTCCTCCACTCCCTGATCTGTCTCTTTCTCTGTCTCCCACCCTCTTGTCTCCAGTCATCGTCCATACCCATGTTTCCCATTCCAATGGCTTCCAGTCCTAGTCTATCTTCCTGGGCTTCTCATTCCGTCTCACTGTCCTTGCCGTCCCCAACTACTTATCCCAGTTTCTTTGCCCAGCCAGTCACAGTTCTCCCCTCATCCTCCAACTTCGTGTCAGATCTGTCTCCGCTTCCCACACCTTCTTCCCCCTGCCCCACTGGCTCCCAGTCCCAGTCTCCTCCTTGCCCTGCCATTCCCTGTCTTCCCCCCTCAGATCCTCCTCTGATCTCAATTTCCTCCTGACCCACTGGCCAGCTGTCTCCCTGTGCCATTTCCATCCCCAGCTCCCCGACCTAGTCTCCTTGTCCCCGCAGTCCCAGGCTCTGCCTCTTGCCAACCTCCAGTCCTAGTCTTTGCCTCACAGACTATTGGCCCTAGGTCTGGCTCTTTTCCCCTATGTCTTTGAATTAGATGGCTTTCTGCTCCATGCTGCCTGGGTGTCAGCAATGGGGGGTGTCACTGAGACAAAAGAATAGACAGGCCCCCTGCTCTCAGTTCTAGTGCCCTGTCCTACCCTGGCCTGGAGCATCTGGGAGCAATCATTACAGGGAAAGTCCTCCTGAGTCCCCCCATTCTGGTAGCTCTGGCTTGGAGCCTGCCCTGTCACTTGGTGGGGATGGTGCATGAGCGATTTTGTCACACGGAGGAGCTGTTTGGGAATGGAGCTGTGTGCTCACTTGCTTTGTGGGGATGGCACATGTGCAGACTGGTCAGTACTAGGAGCTGGGAGAGTCTCAAACATGTTCAGTGATGGCAGAATCTTCCAAGATTTTAGCTTGGGTTAAGGAAGTCTCGGCTGAGTTTGTGTGAACTGCTATTTTTCAAAGGCTCATAAGTTGGCCCAATTTGGGCAGTTTGTCACAGGGAAGGCAAAAGGCACATTCTTGACACCAAGGCCATCTACCTGCCAAATTGAAAGTATCTCCTCAAAAGCATGGGGGCATTAGACCTTTCCAAAGAAAAGGTCACCAGAATTGGTCACCAGAATTTTGTTCACATTATAAAATAACGTTTTTCCCTTAGCCTTGTTCTCGAAAATGTCTGAACTGTTTTGGCTGAAACTGTCCAGAATTATTCAGACTGAGACAGAGCCCTGGCATGGAAATTGCTGGCAAAACTTCCACTGACTTCAACTGAAATTGGCCAAGTCTCATAATGAAATAAGCCTCAGAACGCTCCTGTGGGGTAGGTCACTAGTATTAGCCCCCTTTCAGATGAGGAAACGGAGGCACAGAAAGTTGTGGAATGACTTGCCTAAGGACACTCTCCCTGTCTTTCTATCTGGCCCCCATCACATTTGGGTCTGAGTGCCGTACAAGAATTAAAATAGCAATGACAATAACAGCAATTTTCTGTCTTCCAAGCCCATAGAAGAAATAGCTTGATTAGTGTAAAGGCTGTTTTTGTTTGTTTTTATTTGTCTGCCTGTTTCTTTGTTTTTATTTGTTTGCCTGTTTCTATTTGTGTGTGCTGGTGCATGGGTGGCGTTTGTGCGTGAGAGCGTTCATCCGAAGAGTTTACTGAGGGAGGGCTATGTTGGAGAAATGAGAGAGTGGAGAGGTCCCTGGCCATTCTTGCTGTAAGGGGAGTGCATTTCACAGTCTGGGTCCTGTGTAAGCTCTATGTCCCCCACTCAGGAGCCTCCCATTTTTGGCTGACAGGTTTATGATTGCCTCTCCCTGGGTTGGCCTCCAACAATGGCTGCGTTCCCAGGCAATCTCTCAGTGACATGGGTCAGTTCCATGGGAGGCTCTGAGGTCAGAGACCTCCAATGGGACTCAAGGGGAAGCCATTGCAGAGAGGAGAGCACCAGGGTGGTGTATTCACAGTGACTCATGTTGCTGAGGAGACTGGATGTTGTGTTTTGTACCAACTAGAGCATTTCCAGAATGTGTTGCTTCCTTCTTAGCTAAAATAAGTTGCAGTAATCAGTTGTGGAGGTCATGTATGCCAGTACTGTGGCTCATAAGATGGGGCACGGTCTTCTGGCCAGTCACAGGTGGAGCTAGGTGGCTTTACCACCACAGCTATTTGGGCATCCAGTAACACTGAGGAGCACAAAAGGCTTCAAACCAACTTAACTGTCTGAAGCCAGATACCCTCAGTAGTGGGGGATGAGAAGACATGCTCTTTGAAGCACTTCCCACTGCCTACCAGAAGAGCAGGCTGCTTACCATGTATATGCTGATTTCAGCCAGGTATTCAAAAAGCCATGAGATGGTTTGATGTAAAGGTGGCGTAGAGCTGGGTGTCACCCACAGAAGAACATGTACTACCCCATAATGAACCATGATGGAATCTCATAGGGGAAGTTTCTTCTTAGGTTTACACACTTAGTGGTTGTCTTGTGCCATGAATGAGGGTTTATATCTCTTACAAGTGTATCCTCGCTCCTATTTTGCAGAGCTCCCATTACAGTGGGTTGAAATTGTGTGTCAAGTTTGCGCTTCCCTGGCTAGTAATAGATTGCAGGCTCCGACCCCCATCCCCCCATGTCTTGGCTTGGAGACCCCTCCTACTGCCTTTGAGGAGGCAGGAATCACACCAAAATGACGCTCAGTGCAAACACTCCTTTTATCAGTAACAGTCACCTTGATTGGCAACAGACTGGGTCAGAATCCAACCCGCCCCAGCTGCAGTCTCTGTACGGTGCGAATACAGTCTGCCAAGTCCAGCTCTCTGCGTGTTTGGCATCTGCTGCCATGGTTCTGGTGGTGGCCTGGACTTCTCTTCAAAAATGTCAGTGTTGGTCAATGGTGAGATTAGTCACATGGCTGAAGTCACATGCTATTGCTTCTGACTCACTGATTGAGCTTACCGCCGTGTTTCCTGAAAAGTTCAGCAGAAGCCATTTGGACTCGTTTTCTTAGAGTGGCTGTAGCTCACTCTGAGCTACTTAGGGAAAATTTTAGATATTGTTATAACTAGGGGGTCACACACACTTCATAGCGTGTGTAGGCTGATACTTATTGCAGCCCTCCACAGTCCCCCCATAGTCTGCCCTTGGTATGGGCTGTACCCCCCATTCCCTCCTCCTCCCATACCCAGGCTCCTCCTTCTCTCCCCCCATACCAGTGGTTCTGTGTGCAACACATTCCCATTTCCCTTCCATTCCTTTCCTTTTCAGGGGCTCTGTGAGGCTCCTCTTCCCCCACTCCAGATTTCTCCAAACTCCCCTGCAACCTGAATTCCACCATTCCAGGGTCCCCCACTCTCCCCACTCCAGGAGTTCTGTGTGCCTTGTCTCCCATCTCCCCAGTTCCCAAATTCCCGCTCCTTGACAGTGGCTCTGTGTGGCTTCCCTTCCCCCATTCCAGAGCCTCCCACTCTTCGACCCATGATAGGGGCTCTGTGTATATCCCTATTTCCTCCTTTCCCCACCTCCCCACCAGGTTTCCCAATCTTCCCCATCGCAGGGGCTGTATATGAACCTACCTTACCCCTTACTCCCACTTCCCCTTCCCCTCCCATGCCAGGGGCTCTGTCTGCCACCCATTCCCCCGCTTTCCCCCCATGCTAGAAGATCTGTATGCCCATTTCCCCCTCACCCAATACTAGGGTCCCCCAAGTTCCCCCACCTACACCAGGGATTCTGTGTGTCCCATTCCCCTGTCCCCTATTCTCTGCCATGTTCCAGGGGCTGTATGCAGACCCCCTTTTCACCATCCCTTCACCATTATTCTTCTTTCTCTCTGGATGATAAATCATTCAGGGTGTCAACATGTTAAACTATTAGGAGGATGAGCAGAGTTGAGATGGGATGTTGTTATGCTGGAAGGCATTAGTGGGTCCAGTCAAACACTTGTTTGATCTATACACCATTGCAGAGGTGTTTGAAGATGTGGCTGTGCTAAAAAGATGGCTGGGGCTCCATCTGCCCCCCATTTCCCCCCTCTTGGTTTTCCAATTTTCCCCAAATCAATAATCTGTTCCTTGATGCGTAGAACATTCCCTGGAAGTTTGAAATGTATTGGATGCAGCATTCCAAAATTATTGCGGTAGATACCGACATACTTACAAACAGAAAAATGATGTCAAGTTGGGTATAAAGTCTCACAAGCTCTTTCAATCAATAAGTGTGATCCAGCCTGGGAAAGGATTACATTTCCCCATATTTGAGATTATAACAGAGTATCCCATTACTATTGTTTTATATAGGAAATGGAGTGCTCAGGGAATCTTAAGAATGCTGTTCTAGTATCAGATCACAAAATGAAGAGGTCTTGTACCAGCAGCAGTCTGAGAAGCAGAGAGAAAAGTATTTTTCCATAAGATTGAATATTATAAAGGGCTGAAGTTGGACAGGCTGGCTCAGGCCCAGGGACTGCAGCGTGGCTTCTGAGCATCTGGCCACCTCTGGCTCAACAGTTTTGTCCACAGACCTCTGTGCTGCCCCAAACTTAATAAACTTAACTGGTAGGGTGAAATGTTTATTAGAACCAGAGGCTGGGGTGTAGGTGGCCCAAAGAGAGGATCTACTGCCAAGTTTGGAGGGAAAGGTTTTCTGCTGTGCTATTTAAACATAGAAACAGGGAGCCTGTCATTTTAGGATGGGGGGGCCCAGTTACAAAGTGAGTCTGAGGTAGGCTTTTGGGGGCAAACCCTGCTCCTGTGCACACCACAGGAGGGTTTACTGTGCCTCAGTGCAGGGGGTGATTTGTGGGGAACACAGAGAAAGGCTGGAAGAAGAGTGGGATTAGGCAATCCACAATTACATGGATCCACTGGCGGATTTCCCCCACTAATGGGGAGGACACTGACATAGAGGCTACAGTAGCCCTGAGGCACCAGTAGCATGGCAGTGCAGCTCTGTGTCCACTCCATACCCTGGAGGGCCTTCTCGGTGCACTCTCAGTCTTTCCCTGATGCCAACTACTATGCGCTGAGTCTCCTGCTAGGGTTCACCTTGCTGCTCTTCCTGTGCTCTGTGCTATGGTTCGAACCTGTCTCTACTGACAGGGAGACTCACTCTTTGACACTTTCCCTCCCAGGTCTAGTCCCCTAGTCTCCAAAGTCTTGCACATGAGTCTCTGCCCCTCAGCCTGCACTCAGAGTAGAAGCATGGCCATTGAACCACCAGACTGTAGACCCTCTTCTAGGTACTTGGCTCCAAGCGCTTCCTGGTTTCAGGCACAGCCAAGAGCATCTTCCATCCTGAGTACCAGTCCCTTGTTAAGTCATGCCTCTGATCAGAGTTCCTCTGGGTGGAGTCCACTGACCCTTACATGCCTTTGAGGAGCCGCGGGCGTTGTCATGGTTTCTCTGCTTGGTTTCCCCTTCCAGTTCCCTGATTTTTAACCTTCAATCTTTGACCTTCACTTGTGTTCCTGTTTTTATCCTTTGTTGCCCCAGATTTCGGTTGTGGCCTTGGTTCAGTGGTTCCTCTCCCTTGGCCGAGGGAGCAGACCTTTCATTTTGGGCGGGTATAGCTTCGCCCATCCCATAGCCACAAATCTTTCAACTTCTGCAACAAGTGAAGCAAGGGTCCAACAGACACCAGCCTCCTACAAACCTGATTCATTCCCAGAGCATATCTGTTCTGAGCATTTAATGAGGCAGGGGTCTTGTGAACAAAACAGTATGTGGTCATGTAATTAAAGACTGCATCATAATTAGAGCTGGTTGGAAAAACTGTGATGAAATAGTTTTGTCAGAAAATGCAGTTCCATCCTATTCTGCCATTTTCTGAATTCCAACATTTAAATTTTTCGTTTCAAAACAACTTTTCATTTTGATTTTTTTTAAATGTATTATGTATTATAATATAGACAAAACCAAAATGTAGTGTTTTGATGTTGTCAAAACAAAACATTTTGGTCAATCCAAACTCTCTCTGTATATATATTTGGAATTTTCTTTCATGGAGAATTTTGAAATGTTCAGGGTTAGTAACTAATCGAGTCAAAACCAAACTTCAAAATCCTGCACAAGATGGAATTACCATTCTCTGCACAGCTCTGAGCATAATCCATATGCACAAGGAGCCCAAATTAAAGTCACACAGGCAACCTTAACTCTGGCATTTCCTAACTTCTGAGTGTTTCACTTTGCAGCCGTAATAATGTTCATTTAACCTAGTTTTTGTGTGTGTAATTTCCTAGGTATTAAAAAAAAAAAAAAAAAAACTGAAAAAAAACCCAAATTCCATCATGTGGCATCATACTTTCCCAAATGGGTCATCAGCAGTGTTGGAACCTTTAAGGCTGTCTACGTGAACATGGTGTCAAGTATCAGGGGGTAGCCGTGTTAGTTTGTATCCACAAAAACAACTAGGAGTCCGGTGGCACTTTAAAGACTAACAGATTTAGTTGGTCATAAGCTGAAGTGAGGTTTTTTACCCACGAAAGCTTATGCCCAAATAAATCTGTTAGTCTTTAAGGTGCCACCGGACTCCTTGTTGTTTACGTGAACATGTAGTTTGTGGCAAACTGGGATGAAAATCTACTCCTCATTAGCCTGCCAAGCACTAACTCTCCTTGTGGATGCCCTAGCCGTTCCCTACTGTGCTTTGATCCACCTCACTTTGAAGTGAGAGTAGATTAAAGCACACTAAGAAACTTAGTCCATGTCAGCAGAGTCTATGTGGTCAGTTAGTGAGTGGCAGGCTAGATTTACACCCTAACTTGCCACGAATTAATTCATATAGACAAGCTCTAAAAGCCAACCCCAATCTGCCACTTGAGCTAATAGCATAACTGATAGCAGTAGTATGTTGTAATCCTCTATGGGGACCAGCAACAATACACCTACTTTGCCAGTGGGTTTCACAGATATTTGCTGACAGCAGAGCAATGGAGACTCAGGAATCTGGATTCCATTCATAGGCGCCGACTCTGCACCCACTGGCAGCACCCTGCCCCGACCCCAGCTCGCCTCCGCTCCACCTCCTCCCCTGAGCGCGACACGTGGCCGCTTTTTCCCCCGGCTTCCAGTGCTTGACGCCACGAAACAGCTGTTTCGCGCGGCAAGCCTGGGAGGGAGGAGGTAGGAGGGGGAGCGCAGCACGCTTAGGGGAGGAGGTGGGCCGGAATGGGGATTTGGGGAGGGGTCCAATAGGGGCAGGGAGGGGGCGGAGTTGGGGTGGGGAATTTGGGGAAGGGGTTGGAATGGGGGCGGGACAGGGGTGGAGTCAGGGTGGGGCTGGGGGGCGCGAGCACCCACCGGCGCCAAGAGACGATGGCGCCTGTGATTCCATTCCAGGCTCTGGTGGGGAGTGTGTTCTATTGGACAGATTCTTCTTCCTGTATCCACAAGCTTGACCCCTTCTTCTCCATCCCCTGCAATCTGCCCCAGTCTTGTCTCTTCCCCACCACTGGCTCTTCATTCCAGTCCAATTCTTCTCACTCAGCCAGTCCCAGTCCACAACCAGTGGCGGATTAGTCACTGGACCAATGGGGTCCGTGCCCAGGGACCCTAGCCAATTTGGGGGGCTGGGCGGGGGGAGCGGGGCAAGCCCCTGCACCCTGATCCCGTTCCCTGGCAAGAGTGCGGGGAGTGGGGTGGGGACTGCAGGCAGAAGGGGTGGGAGGGCCCCCCCACTTGTCCTGGCCTAGGGCCCCACAAAACCATAATCTGCCTCTGCCTGCAACAGCCCAGAGCTGCAGTTGCAGGGGAAGTCCTGTGTATCCCTGGGCTGGGGCATGCCCAGTGCAGAAGGAATGTTTGGGGAATTTAGCTTCAGAGTTCTAACAGTTCTCTAACGAGCATGTGCATGAACGTGTGTGAACTGTGATTTTTCAGCGGCTTATAATTTGACCACATTTGGATAGATTTTCACAGGCGCTGCAAAAGGCACAGCCCTGCCATAAAGGTCACTCCCTCCCACCAAGTCTCAAGTCCCTTTTCCAAAGCATAAAGGCACGAGAGCATCCCAAATAAAAGGTCACCAGAATTTTTGTTAAGGTGGGCAAAACAACTTCTTTCCCCCTAATCTCGTTCTCAGAAACAGCCCAACACTGTTGGCTGAAAATTTTCCAAATGTATTCAGCCTTGAGTGAGACACCTGGGATGGAAAACTTTAGCCTGAACGCTCAAAGTTGGGTAAAGTTATAAGCAACTGATTTCTGTTTGTAAAGTGCTTTGAGAATCTCAGTTGGAAGCGGATATAACAGTGCAGAGGACTGTTACATTTCCTTGTGCCTTCAAATCAACAATGGCTTCAAAACAAAATATAAGTGAAAGCTCATATTAATTCTACAGAGATCAAATTGTTACTTAAAATATCAACAGGTTTTTTTTCTCCAAGTTTGCTTTAACTCTTCATAGATACCAGTTATGGTTAGTCAATATCCAAAACCACTGAGGAAGGTACTTGTTTGAAAGAATTCTAAAAGAGTTTGTGAACATGTTCCTTGCTCACACTGGAACTAATCAAGTGATACTTGGTGAATTTAGCCCTTTTTCCTGTTTGCAGATCAACCCTGATTTCATTATTCATAAGTATTCAGTAAATTGTTTATGCAGACAGATGTCAGGCTATGGGTTACTTGCAAATTGTTCACTGTTAGTAATATTCACTGTTACTGGTGCTTGGTTCGTGACACTCACATGGCATTATTTCTGATTATTGAGTGGATAGGAGAATGGTGGATAAAGAATGGCTAATAGGAAGTAACAAATGGTGCACTTTCCTGTGTGAATTTTCAGACCAATAATCATTTGAGTTAAAATGTATGATACTTATGGGATTGATAAGCATATCCATGGACAAACTGATGGTTATTGAAATACTGGCATGCAACTAATAATATGTCCAGGCCAAATAATAATGATGAGGGCGTAAATATTCATTTGCAAGTCAGAACTTTTGCATCATTTGATTAGTTCTACCAATTATTTATTCAACTCAGGTTATTTGTCTGGGAACGTGTTAAGTATTGTTATTCTCTTGGGTCAAGAAAATTGGGCTGGTAAGAACCAGCCTTGTCCTGATGCTACCTCTGAGAGCAGAAGTTAGAGCAGGAACTCTTCATTTCTGTTTGGAAAGTATCTAGCACATTGTGAGTGCTACCATAATAATGATGATGATGATAATGATAATAATAATAATACATAAATAAGCCGGCCGACCTCTGGGCTATGTCAGTGCCTTTTCCTCTGCAAGCTTGTATCCTGCACTTTGTTTTTGTGTCTCACCAACCCATTGGCTTTTCCAGTTGCTGTTGCTTGTTTCATTGCTTCATCTCTGGATGTCACCAGGGTAATGTTACCAGGATGTAGTAGTAATAACACCAGTAATAACACCAACATGGTAAATCATCACAAGCTTGGCTTATCTCACAGTAATCTCCTTCCATCTGGGCCTGAAAGCTCAGAGCCATGTGAAAATTAAAGATAAGAGGACCCTGGTGCAAACAGTTAGTCAGACATATTGGAACCTCAGAAAAATGGTTGACTTCCTTCCACCAGATCTTATTTGACCTAGCCTTGTTGAGCCATCCCCACGTTTAATGTCCTCAGAGAGCTCCTTAATGTTCTGAATACCTTTCAGGAGGCTGGACAGCAGACAAGACACAGGGCAGTCAAACTCAGGACTGTCCTGTGACAATGAGGAGGGATGGTCATCCATCTATGGTAGGCTGCTCCACTTATGAATTCTCCGAAATCTTTTCTCTCCAGGTGCTTAGCTAATTTCTTCACCGTCTATATTCATGGTTGCAGCTTCCCTGGCTGCCTTTGAGAGTCAGTTCCACACATTGATCTATTTTTAGCTACATGGCTAATTATTATTATTGTTAGTATGGTGTGTTTAGCTATTCATGGAAACTGGGAAGACATTTAGTCATTTCTCAGTAGAACAAATGGGACTCCAGGAAATGAAATAAGAGCTCTGAGGAGAGGTTAAGGGAGCAGGGCATGATCAGTTTGGAGGAGAGAAGACTGATGTGAGAGATGAGGGCTACAGATATATGAAGGGAGGTTACCAAGAGGGCAGAGACCAATTGTTCTCACTAGGTACCTAGGACAGAACAAGAAGCAATGGACAGGCTTAAGCTGCAGCTGAGTATATTTAGTTCCGCAATGAAATAAGCTGCCACAGGAAGCTGTGGAATCACCCTTTGTGGAGAACCCCAAGACTGAAATGGGATACCCATCTATCAGGGAGGACTTAAGAGCAATGAAATCAGTCCTGGATGACCCCCAAAAAGAGTCCATTCCAACACAAAAGGATCTACAATGGTTGTTCACTGACTGTACAGTCTGTGGTGTGAGTCAATCCTTCACTAGCAGTTGCTCTCAAGCGAATTACTGCAGCTTCTAAATAGTGATGTTCTTGTTCACCCCTCTTGGCACTTTCTCTTTGTGGCTGTGTACTGAATGTCAGGTAGCGAAGGACCCTATTTCCAAACCCCACACCTTCTGCTTGGTCAAGATGAAAACTGGCCCCCACCTCCAAAGTATACTAGAAAGAAATGGAAAAAGTTTCAGCCATCGTACCTCCTACACCATTCACATATTCCATCCAGAGAACCCCCTCTGCCTGGTTTCTTCTGCTAACTCAGCAAGAGATGCTGGACAAAGCACCCTAAAGGGACTGTTTTGATGGTGCCTATATACTTCAGTGATGGGTGTGTTATACATGCATCGGGTGGATCTCTGTCTATCTAATCTGTCCGGGAAGAACACGTGGCAGTAGAACTCACTTTGAAGCTACAATAATAAGTGTTGAGAGTCTCTGGGTTAGGCTAAAAGGGGTAAAAAACAAGGGTGATGTCATGCTAGGAGTCTACTACAGGCCACCTAACCAGGTGGAAGAGGTGGATGAGGCTTTTTTTAAACAACTAACAAAATCATCCAAAGCCCAAGATTTGGTGGTGATGGGGGACTTCAACTATCCGGATATATGTTGGGAAAATAACACAGCGGGGCACAGACTATCCAACAAATTCTTGGACTGCATTGCAGACAACTTTTTATTTCAGAAGGTTGAAAAAGCTACTAGGGGTGAAGCTGTTCTAGACTTGATTTTAACAAATAGGGAGGAACTCGTTGAGAATTTGAAAGTAGAAGGCAGCTTGGGTGAAAGTGATCATGAAATCATAGAGTTTGCAATTCTAAGGAAGGGTAGAAGGGAGAACAGCAAAATAGAGACAATGGATTTCAGGAAGGCGGATTTCAGGAGAGCTGATAGGTAAGGTCCCATGGGAATCAAGACTGAGGGGAAAAACAACTGAGGAGAGCTGGCAGTTTTTCAAAGGGACACTATTAAGGGCCCAAAAGCAAGCTATTCCGCTGGTTAGGAAAGATAGAAAATGTGGCAAAAGACCACCTTGGCTTAACCACGAGATCTTGCATGATCTAAAAAATAAAAAGGAGTCATATAAAAAATGGAAACTAGGACAGATTACAAAGGATGAATATAGGCAAACAACACAGGAATGCAGGGGCAAGATTAGAAAGGCAAAGGCACAAAATGAGCTCAAACTAGCTAAGGGAATAAAGGGGAACAAGAAAACTTTTTATCAATACATTAGAAGCAAGAGGAAGACCAAAGACAGGGTAGGCCCACTGCTTAGTGAAGAGGGAGAAACAGTAACAGGAAACTTGGAAATGGCAGAGATGCTTAATGACTTCTTTGTTTTGGTCTTCACCGAGAAGTCTGAAGGAATGCCTATCCTAGTGAATGCTAATGGGAAGGGGGTAGGTTTAGCAGATAAAATAAAAAAAGAACAAGTTAAAAATCACTTAGAAAAGTTAGATGCCTGCAAGTCACCAGGGCCTGATGAAATGCATCCTAGAATACTCAAGGAGCTAATAGAGGAGGTATCTGAGCCTCTAGCTATTATCTTTGGAAAATCATGGGAGACGGGAGAGATTCCAGAAGACTGGAAAAGGGCAAATATAGTGCCCATCTATAAAAAGGGAAATAAAAACAACCCAGGAAACTACAGACCAGTTAGTTTAACTTCTGTGCCAGGGAAGATAATGGAGCAAGTAATTAAGGAAATCATCTGCAAACACTTGGAAGGTGGTAAGGTGATAGGGAACAGCCAGCATGGATTTGTAAAGAACAAATCATGTCAAACCAATCTGATAGCTTTCTTCGATAGGATAACGAGTCTTGTGGATAAGGGAGAAGCTGTGGATGTGGTATACCTAGACTTTAGTAAGGCATTTGATACGGTCTCGCATGATATTCTTATCGACAAACTAGGCAAATACAATTTAGATGGGGCTACTATAAGGTGGGTGCATAACTGGCTGGATAACCGTACTCAGAGAGTTGTTATTAATGGTTCCCAATCCTGCTGGAAAGGCATAACGAGTGGGGTTCCGCAGGGGTCTGTTTTGGGACCGGCTCTGTTCAATATCTTCATTAACGACTTAGATATTGGTATAGAAAGTACGATTATTAAGTTTGCGGATGATACCAAACTGGGAGGGATTGCAACTGCTTTGGAGGACAGGGTCATAATTCAAAATGATCTGGACAAACTGGAGAAATGGTCTGAGTTAAACAGGATGAAGTTTAACAAAGACAAATGCAAAGTGCTCCACTTAGGAAGAAAAAATCAGTTTCACACATACAGAATGGGAAGAGACTGTCTAGGAAGGAGTACGGCAGAAAGGGATCTAGGGGTTATAGTGGACCACAAGCTAAATATGAGTCAACAGTGTGATGCTGTTGCAAAAAAAGCAAACGTGATTCTGGGATGTATTAACAGGTGTGTTGTGAGCAAGACACGAGAAGTCATTCTTCCGCTCTACTCTGCTCTGGTTAGGCCTCAGCTGGAGTATTGTGTCCAGTTCTGGGCACCGCATTTCAAGAAAGATGTGGAGAAATTGGAAAGGGTCCAGAGAAGAGCAACAAGAATGATTAAAGGTCTTGAGAACATGACCTATGAAGCAAGGCTGAAAGAATTGGGTTTGTTTAGTTTGGAAAAGAGAAGACTGAGAGGGGACATGATAGCAGTTTTCAGGTATCTAAAAGGGTGTCATAAGGAGGAGGGAGAAAACTTGTTCACCTTAGCCTCTGAGGATAGAACAAGAAGCAATGGGCTTAAACTGCAGCAAGGGAGGTCTAGGTTGGACATTAGGAAAAAGTTCCTAACTGTCAGGGTGGTTAAACACTGGAATAAATTGCCTAGGGAGGTTGTGGAATCTCCATCTCTGGAGATATTTAAGAGTAGGTTAGATAAATGTCTATCAGGGATGGTCTAGACAGTATTTGGTCCTGCCATGCGGGCAGGGGACTGGACTCGATGACCTCTCGAGGTCCCTTCCAGTCCTAGAATCTATGAATCTATGAATCTATAATGCTTGCTGATTGGAGGCTGGACAAAAGCCAGGAGAATTGAGTTTACGCCTGAGGTGTTCAGAGCCAACTCAAGCCCTGTTTTAATAACAGTTTGGAGGTGGAAGCCCCATGAGCAAAGAGCTGAAAAAGTAGAAAGCAAAGAGGCACTAGGCAGGGAGCTTAGGTGGGACTTCTGGAAGAGTGTAGCAGTGGTTAGAGATGGGCTGATGTGCACCAGGCCACTGTGAGCCTTAAATTAATATACTTCAGGTCCTTTCATTAGCTGCTTTATTTAACGCCTCCCTTTAGATCTGACTTTGCAGAGCCACCAAAGTGTCCTGTCCTAGCATACACTGCAGGTCCCGTTAGCATTTTTGGCTAAGCTGTGTGCTCCGTGCAGGAACAAGGATGGCTTAAAGCCACATTTGCATTTCCCATATTCCAGGGACAGCCCTGAGGCTGTTCGAACTCACATTCAACTGCCTGTGGCCACAAAGGGTTGTTCCAGCAGCCAAGAATAGACAGAGCTCTGCTGTACTGGGGCCAACCCCCGCTTTCCTCTGGCCAACCCCTCTACATAAAGGGCTATGAGAGGGGCGTGGCATAACACTGTCACACTGGTTCTTTGCCCTCAGGGATTACCCCTGCAGCAGGTAGCCAGGTTCACCCATTTCATGGTCCCTTTAAAGCACTGGAGCAGCGTAAACTAGCTAAGGGACAACAGAAAATCAAGCCCTGGTTCTCTTGGGTAATCTTTGATGGATTCTTTAGTGGGGGGACATTGCTCTATTTTGGCCCTTCCAAAGTCCTTATTGGAGACATAGATCTTACAAACACACCTCCTCTCAGTGATTTCATACCCTATGCATTGATAGGCAGGAAAGGGGCCAGAGAGGGCCATCTTGAGTATTGTACTCTACCTTGCCCTGCTACAGCACCTTCCATTTAAGGATCTCAAAACCCTCCACAAGCATTAAGGAGTCTAGCTTTAGAGTCCCACAATGAGGTAGGATGAGACAGCAGAGGCAGAGAGGAGCAAAGTGACTCTGTCAAGGTCACTCAGGATGTCCATGGCAGAGCCAGAAATTAGAACCTAGATCAGGGGTTCTCAAACTGGGGGTTGGGACCCCTCAGGGGGTCATGAGGTTATTACATGCGGGGTGGCAAGCTGTCAGCCTCCACCCCAAACCCTGCTTTGCCTCCAGCATTTATAATGGTGTTAAATATGTAAACAAATGTTTTTAATTTATAAGGGGGGTCGTACTCAGAGGCTTGCTATGTGAAAGGGGTCACCAGTACAATAGTTTGAGAACCACTGGCCTAGATCTTGTGACTCCAAGTTCTTTACCATAACTATAAAACCATTCTCAGTCCTGATTGGTGAATGCTGGGAGGGAGAAACTGGTTGTGTGATCTTCAGTTTTTCAGGTTAAACTGCGGCAGAATGCAGGAGGAGTTAGGAGAATCAGTTTTGTTCTCATCATCCCAGCTCGGTCTCATCTTGGTTCTTTCAGGAAAGTTCTTGAGAGCATGTAGCCCTGAATTTTTGTCTGAGTTCCTCTAGTGTTAGTGGTGTAAATGCAGACACCTGTGGTTAGATCTCGTCGCTCCTTTGCCATTAAGTGGAATCTTTAATAACCAGTGTTTGTTTTGTTTCCTTTCTTAATTTTAACCAAAAGCCAGTTTCTGTCATGTGGTGTATGTCTATTCTATTCTATTCTGATAGCTTCTCATACTGCACCAACCTCCACAGTATTTGAGTGACTTTTTCTCTACAGGTTTGTATCCTGCTCAGATGGCTGTTCGTATTTTCATCCCATTGGCTTCCCTAGTTGCTGTCATATGCCTCATTGCCAGACATCACAAAGGGGAATGCCACAAGGATGTGGTTGGTGGGGATGGGAAGGTGCTGAAAGCAGAGGCTATGGATGCTATGCTATCTGTCCGCTACTAGTGGAGCCAAGGCTGTGTAGGCGAGGTGCTCATTTAGCTTGTGCTTTGTGTGTCCCCGTTAGTAAAGGGATGAGAATTGCCGTGTCCTCTCCAAATTGTTTGGGAGCAACTGGCCACTAGGGACCTACAGGCTCTCCAGTGGAAAAAGAGGGCATTGAAATAAATGGAGCTGCACCCACTTACACCAGCCAGTGTTGAATTTAGCCCTGACTCTCCAGTAGCACATGGACACAGCTGCTTCTCAAATTAAAGTCTCCATTTTATTTGCACAACTTTTGGTGCAAAAGGTGCGTGGGCTCCACTCAAAAACCTTTTCAACTTCAGTTCTCCTGTCCGGTGAGCCTTACCCAACAGATCGCTGTGGTGTTTGTCTGCACAACTTGGGAGCAGGGAGCTTCTGTCTTTGCCACATGATCATGAAATCAGCTAGCAAAGAGCGTAGTCTCCCATTCTTAGCTCTCTTAAAGGGCTTTGCTTTCCAATGAGAGAGTTATTGCAGTAGCTGAGCCACGGCTAGGGACCAGGAGCCATTATCACTTTAAAATCTAATATCCTGGATGTCTAGAGTAGATTTTACTCCCATCTTTCTCCCACACACTGGTGACCAAGCAGAGAGGCTATTTGGGGGTGTACTGCCCTCCCTCACTTCCTGGACAGAGTTGAGGGATGGGAAGGTAGTGTGTGTGTGTGTGTGGGGGGGGGAATATTTTCCCTCCATGTGCAATTAAAAACATCAGACGTGTAGGCCGAGAGTGATTTCACAAAAATGGTGGCATATGGGACTCTGGCATCCCAGACGTGCTGCTGCTGGGGAAAAGTCAGATACACGAGACAGGATTGTGTCCTGCCCTCCCTGCTCACAGGGACTTCATTCAAGTGCTGTGTTGAGTGAATGCCCTTTCTGCCACCGTGTCTGGACACCTGTAGGGGAAGCCTTCTGCAGCCAGAGTGTCGGGATCTGCTGGGTCAAGCAATATGCTGGGCACTGGGGGCCAGAGCATGAACCAGGGATGCCAGCTGCCCTATCAGTTCCCAGGAATCAGAACCTAAGCTCTTGACACCACTTTGGCACCAGCATCCTGAGCCTGTACCAACAAGGGCAGCCCCTAGTCCACAGGAGCCAGCCTGGAGCCTGGTGCCAACTGGGCCAACCAGGCCCCAAGGAGCTAGAAGCTGTGCCAGGTAGGCCAGCCCTGACCAACAGGGAGGCAGGGAGGCAGAACCTGTGCTCAAAGGGTATGTCTACACGGCAGCTGGGAGCGAGCCTCCCAACCCTGGTAGACAGACTCGTGTTAGCTTCACTCAAGCTAGCGAGCTAAAAATAGCTTTGTGGCCGTTGGGACCCGGAAGGAGACTTGGGCTAGACACCCAAGCTCAGACCCAGGGTGTCAAGCCCGAGCCGCAACGTCCACCCGCTAGCTCGAGCCCCAGGAGTGCAAATCTGTTTACCCAGGCTGGGAGGCTTGCTCCCACCTGCAATACCCCGAGGCTGCCAAAAGAGCCAGGCAGGCCCTGTAGGGAGCTGGAGTCTACATCAAGGGTGCCAGCCAGGTGCCTCAGGGAGCAGGAATCCATAGGTGCAAGGGCAACAGGATCTGCTGCAGGATTTCAAAGCAGATGCACATCAACTTTTCAGAGAGAAAATGAGGGTGATTTCTTAGTGAATGAAGGGGGTCAGATCTGGGGAGGGGCTACCATAAGCTAAGCAGGCTTGGACCTCGCCTCTCTTTGGACGGGAGATGTGCAGGTTGTACCTAGGTGCTGCAGTGTGTGGGGATGGTGCTCTTCTCTCTGAGTCAGTACAGACACGCGTGTGCCAGAGAGGTGCGGGGGCACTGTGCTCTTTCAAGAGAAGGAAAAATATGGCACCGGCCACAGGGTATAACTAAAGATCCCACATAAGAAAAGAGATGGTAACCTTGGTGTCCTGGCCAAATCCCAGTCTGAGTAATTACAGTTTGCCTCTTTCAGTTCCCCCTACAATTTTAATTGAATGCAGTGGTCTTCTTCACGTCCTGTCTGAAACTGTGGTGTAAGGTTGCTATGCACTGTTAAGCAGCTGCTGTGGTTAACCCCAGAAGTGGCTGCATTTCAGGCATGGGTGAGGCAGTTTTTGTATCTGTAATGTCTGTAAAGCACTTTGGGATGAAAAGTATTGCAGAAATGTCACCAATTCATTATTATAATCCCTTGTCCCTGGGAGCAGAGAGGAGGGCAGTTATGGATACCAACCATAGTGTTTCTTCCTGCATTATTGGTGTGTCAGAACGATGTGGTCTTGTTCAGCAGTGCAGCAATGCACAGGAGACACTTGTGTAACCATGAAATTGCTCTCAACCAGGCTTCAGCTGACACATGAGAAGTATGGTCTGTGTGATGCCCTAGTTGTGTAATAATAATATACTCATGATAATATTTTGCACTTGCAAAGCACTTTTCACCTATAGATCTCAAGATGCTTTACAAAGGAAAGTGTCACTATATCCTTTTTACAAGTGGAGAAACTGAGACACAAAGAGGGGAAGTGTCTTGACCAAGGCCCCACCGGGCGTCAGTGGCAGAGCTGGGAATAGGACTCAGGTCTCATGACTCTCACTGCTGCTCTCTCTTTGGGGCCACCTTCCTAGTGGTGACTGTCACTGCAGGGGTGCCATGTGTCAGTTTGGCCCATCCTGCTTCAGCCCACCCCACAGCGGTGCTAACAGTCTTCAACGAGAGGAGGGAGAAAGGCCAAGGATTGAATGGGGAATTTCAGTAGATACCTCCCAAGCAAACAAACCTTGACATTTCCCTTTGCTCCTTTCTGGTATGTTCTCCAAAGATCCCCTGGCACGCTCTGAGCACAGAAAGGGGATAATAAACCTGCTTCTTTGGCCAGTAGTCCCTCCTCTCCCTTTACAGAGCAAGGTCTAACATCTGAGGCTGTGGCTACACTAGCGCACCACTGTAAGATCTCTCGTAGAGCTGCTCTATGCCAGCGGGAGAGAGCTCTTCTATTGACAGAATAAAACCACCTCTGCGAGTGGCCGTAGCTATGTCGGTGGGAGAAGCTCTCCCACCAGCACAGCATTGTCCACACTGGCGCTTCTGTTGGTGTAAATTATGTCACCCTGGGGTGTGTTTTTTCCACACCCCTGATAGACATAAGTTACACCGACAAAAGTGGTAATGTAGACATGACCTCAGACTGTGTGAGAGCTACTACTGAGCATGCAATGGCTGCAACATATTCCTACACTCTCCCGGCATTCCTTGTATCTAGCTCATTGCTGTTCCTTTGGGATAACTTGGAATAGAAAAGGTTTTATAGACGCTCTAAGTTCGCTTCCCTGGACAGCAGGCTGTCTTCTTTTCCTCTCCCCTGCCTTCCAAGAAGAGAGCCCCGGGACTGGCTAGTGCAGTTTGCGACCCAGATCTATTGTCTGAAGTGGGGAAGGGAAGGGAGCAGCAATGCCCAAAGCTGCCACACATTAACACATCAGTAGCCAAATCAATATCCTTCCTGACAAGGCTAATTCCCCGGAGGGGCACTGCCGCCAGCCACGCTTGCAGGAATAACCCGGCCGTTGCTGGGGAAATGCTCATCCGGGGGTCCCTGCAACCAGTGCATTGCAGATGGCGTTCAGGGCTCAGTGCAGCGAGACTGGGCGTGCCATGGAAAGATCAGCAAGTGGTGCCTGAGTTGCGGCAGCAATAGTCTTCTGTTCACACAGGTCTGCTTCTGCTGAACCCGTCCAGCTATTCGCTCTCCTCCTTTTTGTGGCATCTCTCTCTCATACACGTCAGAGAAGCATCAGTTACTCTTTTGTCTGTCTGTCTCTCACTCTGTGTCTCTCCATGTGCCTTTCTCAACCGACCTCTTTCTCTTCTTTCTTTGTCTGTTTCCCATTCTGGCTCTTGATTTTGGCCAGTTTCTCTCTCTCCATCCCTGTCTCTCCTTTTCTCCTCTAATTGTTGTCTCTCATTCCTTTGTTCCTGCCCTTTTCTCTTTCCTTCTTCTCTCATCTCATTTCTTATCTTCTTCCCCTGCAGCTCCCCCTTTTCATTTCTCTCCCTCTCTTCCCTGTCCAGCTGCCCCTGGTCCATGCTCTGTCCCTTGCTGTTTTCAGCCTGGGTGACTCTAATCCTCTTTCAGTCTCAGCTTTGCTCCTGGCGGCTTCTCCAGACAGAAGGCAGAGAGGGTGTGGCACCTGTCTGTGTCTGTGCTGGGAGGGGAGACTCTCCCCCAGGCAGCGGTGGCGGCTGGTGCTGCGGCAGGAGCAGAGAACCAGCTGCATTGGCGGAGCCTGCTCTCTAGCTGTTTTCCAAACCACTGGGAATTAATCCGCGCCTCGCTTTCCCTAATTGCTTGGGATGTTTGTTTGATTTTAACGAACCTGTAAACGCTTTGTGGGAAGATAATTGCCCCTATTTCCAATGACATAAATTAAAAAATAATAATAATAATGGAGCAAATACAGCCCCGCGCTCACACAGCCAAGTGTGGAAGATGCTGGGAGCTGCTCAGCTCCCTCTGATCATTAGGCTGAACTGTTTCACTGCAGTGGCATCTCACTGTCTGCAGTGGGCATCCGAGTAAGTTCAGGGTTAATGGACAGTTGAAAAAGAGGACTGAGGAACCAGATGGTTGGCTGCAGGCCGTTCCTCTCCAGAGCCGTGAATGCAGTGGTACATTCAGAGAGAGGGGAATGGGCGAAAGCAAGTGGGACAGAAATCGCTTCCTTTTTAAAACGAGTTCGGGAGAGGTCACAACACCTTGGCCTCCATGGAAGCTCAGCCTCAGTGACTGGCTGCACCATATCTGAAGGAAGCATTAGTCATAGGTTAACACCTGTCCTTTGGCCCCTGGTCTTGGCTGAAGCTGGAAGCAGGGATGCCCAGATCTCATGGGAACAGTAGTTCTGAACTGCCAGAAATGAGAATCACCCAATCACCACGTTTGTGTGGAGCCTCCATAGTGAGACCCAAAACTAGATAAAGTCACCGAATTTTGAGTTTCCTTATAAAAGTAAAATGCAGGCCAGAATCGCCAGAGTCTGCAGGGATTTATGGTTCGGGGGTTATTAATAATAATCATTTATATTGTGACAGCAACAAAGGGCCTGAATGCGCCAAGAACTATATAAACACATAGGAGAACACAGTCTGTGCTCTGAAGCACTGGAAACTCTATAGGCCCAAGCCACAGCATTTGGATCTGGCTCCTAATTTCCCCAAAGTCTAGTGGTTTTAAGATCCTGGATTTGGTCAGAGCCGATCTTCATCTGAAGTCATCTGAAATTCCACTTATCACTCAGCTTGTGAGGGGAAGGGCATGAAGTACTTTAGGATTCCCGGCATCCAGTGAGCTGGCCTTCCTCAATGCAGGACCATCTAAGGAAATTTAAGACCTAAGCAAGATGCAGGCTGAGAGCACTGCCTCTCTGGTGTTTAATCCCTTCCTTGTTCTGCCACCAAATTGTTTTCAGTTGCATATTGCAAATGCACAAAGGGACAAGATAGGTGAGGTAATATTTTTTATTGGACCAACTTCTGTTGGTGAGAGAGACATGCTTTCAAACGTACACAGAGCTCTTCTTCAGGTCTGCCCACAGGGTCATGCACACTTTCTGCTTGGGTATTTTAAGCCATTGCACCAGGAGACCTTTCGCTGATGCAACCCATTCTATTCCGTCCTATGTGAGGGTGCAAGTGTCCAATAGTGAGCAACCCACATGTGATTTCTTGGGCATTCTAACAGCCACTGTCCTGTGTTTTACCCAATAGGGAGCATGCACACAGTCTCTGGTATTGGCAGTACTTATAATAAGGTCAGAAAAGCCAGGTGGAAAATGGAAACAACAACACAGGAGATTGTGATGAAAATGAAAACAAAAAAAAAAACGTTTCACTGAAATTTTCAGTGGAAAATTTCAATCTTTTCGTTGGAAAATCAAAAAATTTTTGGCCAAAAGCTGCTTAAAAAAAAAAAAAAATCCAGCCAAAAACTGCTGTAAATTGAAATATTTCCAGCCAAAAACTGAAAAGAGTTCAGGCTTTTGGTTTTCCAGCAAAAATTTGAAAATTGTCAAGGAAAACAGACACTTTCTATGAAAATTTTTGTTTATCTGGTAACCCAATTTTCTGTCAAACTGTTTCAAAGGAAAATTTTCATCAAGCCCTGATAATCAGTGCAGTTTGGCATATTTAGGTGCCTTTCTTCACTTACCCAGCGAGGCGCTAGGGGTCTTGACGTGGGAGGATATAACATTTGACCACCATATTAACAGAAATACTAACTAACAAACTGAAAGGAGTTCAGAGGAGAGAAAGAAAATGGATGAGGGGGTTGGAGGGACTGATTTGTGAGTGATTAAGAAGCTAAATATGTCAAGCTGCAGTCAGTAATGGACAGAGGAGAGAACATGATAATCTACAAATATTAAAGGAGTGTGAACACATCTATCTATCTATCTAATCAGGGTTGCCCACCTTTCCCGATTGGCTGGGAGTCTCCCAGAATCGGCCTCAATCTCCCGGTGACTATTAAAGGCAATCCGGGAGATTTTAATAGGCCAAAGTCTGGTCAGCGGCGCAGCGGGGCTAAGGCAGGCTGCCTACCTGCCCTGGCTCTGTGCAGCTTTCAGAAGTAGCCGGCATGTTCAGCTTCTAAGCACAGGGGCAGCCAGGGGGTCTCTGTGTGCTGCCCGTGCCCTGAGCGCTGGCTCTGCAGCTCCCATTGGCCAGGAACCACGGCCAATGGGAGCTGCGGCGGTGGTGCCTGCAGGCAGGGGCAGCACACAGGGCCACTTAGCCACCCCTGATCCTAGGCGCTGGACATGCTGGTCGCTTCTGGGAGCCACCCAAGGGTAAGCACCGCCCGGCCGGAACCTGCACCCTGCACTCCCTCCCAACCCCCAGCCCTGAGCCCCCTCCTGCACCCAAACTCCCTCCCAGAGCCCGCACCCCACACCCTCTCCTGCACCCCAACCTCCTACCTCAGGCTCAGCCTGGAGCGTCCTCCCACACTCCGAACCCCTTGGCCCCACCTAGATTGACTAGATAGCAAGTGTGAAAAATCGGGACGGGAGTGAGGGGCAATAGGTGCCTATATAAGAAAAAGCCCCAAATATCGGGACTGTCCCTATAAAATTGGGACATCTGGTCACTCTAGCCCCACCCCCCCAGCCCAGAGCCTGCACCCCCTTCCACACCCCAACCACCTGCCCCAGCCCGGTGAAAGTGAATGAGGGTGCGGGAGAGTGAGAGACGAAGGAAGGGGGGATGGAGTGAGTGGGGGTGGGGCCTTGGAGAAGGGGTGGGGCATGGGGGTGGCCTCGGGGAAGGGGGCGGGGCAAGGGTATTTGGGTTTGTGCGATTAGACAGTTGGCAACCCTACTATCTATCTATCTATCACTAACGCACTCCATTCTGGGCACCAGAAAAGAGAGGAAGAACCTTCTAACCATGAGATCCATTAGGCTGTAGAATAGTCTTCCAGGAGAAGGGATGGAAGCCTCATTGCTTGGGGCATTTGAAGCTAGATGGGACACTATCCTGTTAAATATACAATAGAGAACTATCCGTCACTGGCCCAGGGGGAGGTGAGCTAGATGAACTAACAGGTCTTTTCCCTCTCTAAATTATGTTTTGACCATAATAGCAATACTCACTCTGGAAAAAGGAATCATGTTCTTGTTTCCTCACACTGCAGACAGGTTGAGCAGGGAGGGGCAATCCTCTATCCTGGTGTCTTCACACCATTTAACTGGGTTAAGCAAAGCTGTTCTCAGTGCTAAATTGCTTCCTCACTTCAGAAGGTGCGAAAGTCTTTTCTATCTCTCATGCATTCACGCTTCGCTCCTTCTGCGGAGACAGCTGGTGCAGTCTTTTCTCATGTGCTTCTCTCCTCAGCTGCCGGGTCTCATACAAACTCTCTTGCTTTTCCCATAACACAGCTCCTTCCTTTCTGCCCTTACACTCAGGCGCCAGCTCATCTACCTTTTGGGGCACCACTAATGCCTCCCCCCATTGGCCTGCAACTCATTGAGTCCCTTTGTCCTTCAAGTCAGAGGTCAGGAGGAATGTGTTTGGCTCCCAAGAGGAAAGGAAGATGGAGAGTTGGGAAGGAAACCAGAGTGAGTAGGTATGTGAGAGTTATGGGCTTTTCCCAGTGGCTGGACAAGAATGGGGAGGAAATGAAGGAGCAATGGCTGACTTGACTACAAACAAGAAAGACAAAGGAAAATCACTCACCTTGAGGGAGTGTCCCTAATGGCACCAAGGCCTACCTTACTGTGTGCTCTAGTCAGGAGTAGGGCACATGGAAAACCCTGGGGGAGCCGCCCTCAAGAGTCCTCCAAATACCACAGGCAAACAGCTGTCCCTGGACTAGCTTTCTGAGTCTGAGTGGCATCCATCCAGATCAATGAGAGAAGTCCCCAGAATATCCCAGTGCAGAGGAGAGACAAGTACAGAATGAGGAAGATTCCCCGTTCACATTAGGGCTCTGTACCTTTGGCAAGAGAAAGAGGGTATGGAGGAGGGGAGGCTAAAATGAGGGACACTCTCTCCCAACTTGCAGAAGGGATGCCAGCCATCAGCCTCTCCCAGCCTTTCCATGGGTACAGATGCCATTTAATGTGTGTTGTTTTCTCTTCTGGTAATACTTGAAAGCTTAATAAAACCAGAGCTTCTGGGTAATACACCCTGAATCCAGGGACCAGGGAGCTAGGAATCCTAGCTTTAATGCATACAGTCCAAGGACAAAAAGGAAAGGAAAGGGAGAGTAATGCCTCTGGGTGTGTACCAGAGTTGTCTCTGGGGGTGGCAGGTAGGAAAACAGTCCCGTGCAAGCTAGGGTGGGGTAGAGGGGACTCTGGTGGGAGAGGTAGAGAGGCAGCCCCTCCCGGTGTGCAGCAGAGGGGGTTCTGGAGTGTCACAAAATGGAGCAGAGGCAAATCAGTCAATGCTCTTAAAAATGGAGCAATGAGCTCACTGTCACATGCCTCCTCCGGTTACAGGGTATGGGACATTTAAATGGGGCTGGAAGGTCTGGTGGCACCTTCTCCATCCCTAGCAATAATTTGCCCCCTCTGCAAGTTTTTGGGAGGAGGGAGGCAGTGGTGGTAGTGGCCAAGTCAGCTCTGTGAGCGAGAGGGGAAACCTTACTGGGGTCAAGGGCCAATGTATTTTGCATGCCTGGAATTCTTCACGCTGCTGGCTCTTTCCAGCTGATCGACACTCCTCGTATGTTGGCATAATTTATCTTCTTGCCTCCTGCTCCCCAGCTACCTCTGAGAGGGAAACGCTGACAGGAGCTGCCTGCCTGAAAAGGGAAGCCTATCATGTGAGCTTGGGGTGTGTCAGACAGAGGCAGACAGAGATGCGGAACAAGATCATGTCTCTGTACAGAAGACAGACTCTGTGCTGTGTAGATAGAGACAAAGCTGCTTAGCTGTGTGCTTCACGGAGAGCTTTCAAAATCCTGCACATCTTATTCACGCCAAAGTCCCACTGTCTTCAATGACTATCAATGGATTGGTCAGTATTTCTGACTTTTCCATCACGGTAATGTCTAGGGTTCGAGCCACCATGTACAATACAGAGAACACCTACTCTGTGCAGAATGATGATGTCAGTGCATAACTTGCGCATTTGGTTAGTTTCCATATTGTCTATACAGAATTCACTCTATACGTAAGCATGTGTGCAGCACCTAGGACTGTTGGACCCTGATTCCTGACTGGAACGTCTAGGCACTGTCACTGTACAAATAATTATTATTATTAATAATAACAGTAAATAAGAAGCCATGAAAATAGCACTCGAATATCATGAATGCAGCCAGACAGATAGATTTCCCTTTTCCACTGGGATTCCTCGGAACCATGTTCATGTCCTGGAAGGACTGACTCACCTCTTCATTCTTCCAGGGAAGATAAATTGCGTTCCGGGACGTTCACTGTGTATGGGTTATTTCTGACCCAACCTTCATAAGTAAGGTGTTGTTTACAGTGTGTGTAAAACTCAGTGATGAAGATCCAATGCCTCTTTTCCTGACAGTGAAGGTTTTCCTTGGCCAAAATGCCTCCCTGCCCCAGTGATATATGCAGTGTGACACATGCACCAGTTAGCAGCTGTGTTCCACCCCAGAAGTGGCTGCATTCCAACAGTGCGGCACATACATGGGTTGGTGAAGTACTTTGACATGTTCCAGGAGGAAAGATGGTATGGAAATGTAACATGTTATTCCTCAGTGGCTTCTGGGGTAGATGCTATAGAAATGAAACACTTATTATTGAGTGGCTCTAGCGATATTACAAATCACAAGAGCCGTGTTTGAATCACTATACTCCTGAGCTGGAAGTGGTCTAATTATTATTATTATTATTATTGGATTCCCCTCCCCACACACTGACCTGAAATCCCTCCCGTGCTTTACCTCCTCCCACTCTCTGCCAAAGACCTCCTTTCATTTCACATATGAAATGATACCAAAAAGCATGTCTGTGTAACACAATTTGCAGCGGTGGCCCTTTCATATCTGTGAGCAAATCAAGGCAATGGGGAAATGATGTCATCACAGCAGGGCTAAGAGTGTGATGTCATCATGACAGCAGTTCGCTTTAAGTGCTGGCGAGACAGGCCAGGCTCTGAACTAGAGTTCTCTTTTTAGTCACAGGGCAGATACAGCATGATCAGCAGCGAGGCAAGCCCTGCAAATAAGGCTCAATCACTGACCTGGAGGGACTCTCCTCTGGGGGGCGAGAGGAGAGGTCAGTCTCCATGACCTTGGCTAGGACTGCTGACAAGCGAGACAGTTAATGTAATTGCATTAGTGGGGGTCGCATATTGTAAATAACTGGTTAATAGAGCTGGGCAAATATCCAACACATGGCATACGCTACCTTCTGTGTGTGCAATGATGATGATTATCTGCGAGTGCAGAGTGGAATGGTGGGAAAGGGATTCAGTACTCCATTCGGGGCCCGTGTAATATGGTGGTCAGGGGACTGGAGTGGGGAGCACATTAATTAACCCTTTCCTCTTTGTGTGTCCCTTTTATCCGAGGGTTGATGATTCCATCACCTTCTCTGATGAGTGTATGAGCAGCTGGATGCTGGGGGCTAGATCCTTAACTGTGTTGTGGTTATGTTCAATGCAGCTGGCCTTATGCCACCGTTCCATTCCCCTGATACTGGGGCTATCAGGGAGTTGACATGGTTCCTAGTCTTGACACAGCCTGGAGTGGTCACACACAGAGACCTCGCCGTCGGCTGGAACACTGTGTGGTGCCTTTGTGCTTTCCTGCCCCAGTGCACCTATGTGGGGATAAGATGGCTCGACACCAGCTGAGGTTTTTCCCAGACTGAGGAAGCTTTAAAACCCCTTTGTGCCCGATGGGAGACTTAAGTAGGACTGAAAGGTATGACCCTAGATATCTACTAACACACGGACACAGGCAGCTTTGCAAATGCAGGCACTCTTTTGATGCTCACAGCAGCTGGCATAACATGTTAACAGGCTCATAGACTCCATGGTCCTGTTGACACCATGTCACCTGGCAGGCCGGCCTTACCGCTCACTGAAAGTTTGCAGTGCTGTAGCACCTTGCATCTGAGGCACTTAATGCACTCTGGAAACATTAGTAAACGTAAATTCACCCCCTTCCCTACGCAATGGGCATAATTGTTCCCATTCAATAGATTTTTGGGGCATAGTCACACCCCACGGTCATTCTCATATTGATTGGACATGGTCAACCCTCATGCTCACTCTGAGTGATATAGGTGTGGTCACACCCTATGCAAACTCTCACAAGTTCACGGGAGCGTCTTCCGTCCCCTGGGGCTCTCTCACATATGGATGTGGGCGTGGTCACCCTCACACATTGATGTGAGCACAGTCCATCCCCTCATTGACTCTCACATTGATGTGGGCATGGCAATTCCCCCTGCTCACTCACATGCTGTGGGCGTGGGTTACTCCCCAGGCTCACTCGTTGCTGTGGGTGTGGTCAGACCGTGCTCACGTTAGCGTGCGAGTGGTTACGCCAAATGTTCACTCTCACACATTGATATGAACATGCTTCCTCCCGCTCACAAACTGATGTGGGTGTGGTGAGTCCCCACACTATTCTTACACATGGATGGGGGTTGGGGTCAGTCCCCTCACTCACTCTGAGGTAGATGTGGGTGTAGTCAGTCTGCATGCTCGCTCATTGACTTAGCTGTGGATGTGGTCGCTCCCTATGCTCACTCACACACACAGATGTGGGTACGGTTGCTCCCAACCTTCACCGTCATATTGATGTGGCATGGTCACTCGCCAGGCGCACTCTCACTGATGTGGGTCCCCATTCGCAGTCACCTTAGTGTCAGCATGGTTACTCCCCATGTTCGCTCTCACACACTGGCATGGGTCTGGTGACCCAATGCTTACTATCACACGTTGATGAGGGTGTGATCATTTCCCACATTCATGTTCACAACTCAGAGTGGGCATGGTCAGTCCCAGCCTCATTTTCACATTGATGTGGACATGGTTAGAGCCTTGTTGGGATACAAAATTTGTATCCACATTCGATCTGTGATCTGCAAAAATGGGCTGTGAATATCCACAACCGCATCTGCTCATATTGGTGTGGGTGTGGTCAGTCCCCATGCTCACTCGCACACATTGGTGCGGGCATGGACTGTCTCCATGCTCACCTGCACACATCCATGTGGGCGTGGTCAGTCCCCATGCTCACTTGTAGCCATTGATGTAGGCGTGGTCCATCCCCATGCTCACGTGCACATGTTGGTGCAAGTGTGGTTACTTCCCACACTCACTCTGGCCTAGTTTACACCTAAAACTTAGAGAGACAAGGTGGGCGAGGTATCTCTTTATTGCACCAACTGCTGTTGGTGAGAGGGAAAAGCTGTGTGTGACTTGAAAGCTTGTTTCTCTCACCATTAGAAGCTGGTCCAATGAAAGATAATATCTAAGTCATGTCAGTTCCAGGCGATCTAAAACTTAGGTCAGCCTAACTGCATTGCTCAGGGCTGTGAAAAATTTCACGTGCGGTGCAATGTAGTTAGGTTGACCTAGCCCCCTCCTATCTATATCTCATAGAACTGGAAGGGACCCTGAAAGGTCATCGAGTCCAGTCCCCTGCCTTCACTAGCAGGACCAAGTACTGATTTTTGCCCCCGATCCCTAAGTGGCCCCCTCAAGGATTGAACTCACAACCCTGGGTTTAGTAGCTAGGTTGATGGAAGAATGTGCAGCTGTAGGGGCTTGTGGTGTGGACAGATGCTGTGACACAGCGATGTTGTATGGGCAGTCCCCACACTTATTCTCTCACATTGATGTGGGCGCTGTCACTCATGTTCATTTTCATATTGATGTGGATGACATTGATGTATGTGCTCAGCCTGTGCTCACTGTCACATATTCATGTGGGCGTGGCCACTCCCCATACTCACTCTCACACATTCGTGTGGGTGCAATCTGTCTGCATGCTCATTCTCGTGCACTGATGTATCTTTCTGTTGACCTAGCTCCATCTACACTGGGGTTTAGGTTGGCACAGGTGGCCCTCACGGATGTGGAATTTTCACACCTCTGAGCTCTGTAGCTATGTTGACCTAAGCTTTAAGTGTAGCCCAGGCCCTGGTGTTTGAAGACATGTATTGATAGTGTAGAGGCCATTGCATTACCAGCTTGCCTCTGCTCTTTAATAGCTCTTTTGATAACTACTGGATTGGAATATTGATGGAAAAGTATCCCCTTGTCAATATGCAGTTGAACTGTTACCTACTCAAGTGCTGGTAAATTATCAATAGAAGTACAGTACGTATCATAGAGTGAAAGGAGCCATTAAGGGGTAAAATCTACCGTGATGCATGAGACCAGCATGAGGCCTGTATGGCATTGTATTTCTTCTTAAGACTTCAACATGGGGATTACGACATAAGTGGTGTATGTGGCCCTCTGCTCAGGGGGAATTAATAGAGATACTAATTATCTTGTAACACTGGATGAATTATCACTATCTACTTATTTTCCTTTCAATGAACCTGGCTTTGAAAGCACAAGCAGATGAGACTGGGGGCAAGAAAGGGTGGTTGTAGATGCAACATTTGTGAGGCATATATTGTGTGAGTGTGTGTGTGAGAGGGAGTATTTGTGTGTCTGTGTGTCATCTGTATAACCCTTCAGTGGAATTTCCCCCGGGGAAAAGACACCACTGACACCGAACTCAACACTGCTAGCACCAAGGCCTTACACAAAGCCACCCTGAAAGTAGTGTGGGTTGCTTTTTTAGGGTGGAGGGGTGGTGGATTTGAAGAGTCAGTAAAAATAAATGGAGAACGAACATTTCTAAACTGATAGCAAATATCTGGTAAATATCACAAATTAACAGGGGGAAAAAATCACATGAAATTAAAGAGAGGCAAACAAGTTAGCTCAGGTCCTCTGCTGCAGCCAAAGAGCACCCGGCACAGCTGATTTGCTGAAAAAGTGGCTTTGAATCACCTTTGCATAACTCCAAGGGACACTGTTGTGGCCAGATATTGTTAGGGTGTTGGGATATCCCTACACTCCTTTTCCCCTGGCCATGCCCCTATGCTTAGGTCAGGGGGGTGGTTCTGGAGCCACTGCAGGTGTTGTATATAGGACTAGTCAGTGCATTTTTATCAAAAAGGTTTTTCAACCAAAAAATGACTTTTTGAATAATACCCGCAGTTTTACAAACGTTTTCATATTGATTTACATTTTCTGATTTTTCAGTGAAATGATGCAAAATAAGAAAAAAACCCAGTTTGAATCAAATTGTATATAAACAAAAAAAAAGTTTTTTTTCTTCTCCTTCTGAAAAAACCCAAATAAATAAGTAAGCCCTAGAAAAAAGGTGCTTCAAATCAAATCAAAATTATTTTTTATTGGTTTCAAATCAGTTCCAAACGAACGTTCGTTTCAGATCATTCCATCAAACAATGGGGACATTTTGGGGGGAAATGTTAAGGGAAATGCAATTTTATTTCATTGGCTATTTTCCACAGAAAAGAATTCAACATTTTTGCGCAGCCCTAGCTGGATTCCGCTGAAGAAACTTCCTGTGTAGGGGAGAACCTCATGAGCCTGAATCCACCAGGTTAAAACAACTTTGTTCTGGGGTCTGCTGTGAAGTTGCTAAATTGAAGGACAGGATCTGACTTCTGTATGAAGTGAATATGCAAAATAACACACATACACACACACGCATATAAACAACAGTGTGGTCGTTTTGCCACATTGCTGCCCCATGGAGATAAGGGTGCTGCTCTAGCACGTGCTCGACTCTTGACAGGCCTTGCCCAGCCTAGAGAAGGGTGGGTGAGCTGCTATCAATGAAACGAGCTTTCACTGCATGTGTAAAATTCTTTATCTGACTCCTTTTTTTCTCTCCCTTTCTCTTTAAAGGTTGAAAAAAATGATGACGTTGACCAAAAGATTGAGCAAGATGGCATCAAACCAGAGGATAAAGCTCATAAGGCAGCCACCAAAATCCAGGCCAGCTTCCGCGGACACATAACAAGGAAAAAGCTCAAGGGGGAGAAGAAGGGAGATGTCCAAGCGGCCGATGCTGAGGCTGCTGAGAAGAAGGATGAGGCCCCGTCTGATGGTGTGGCAGAGAACAAAGAGAGCGACGCTCCTGCTGCCACAGAAGCTACTCCGTCTGACAGCGCCCTGCCTGCAGAGGGCAGCAAAGATGGCAGCACTCCCTTGGAGGAAAAGCAGGGGGAAGGCACTGCTGACGCTGGCTCCGAGCAGCCAGCCCCGCAGGCAGCCACTCCCGCCTCCTCCTCCTCGGAGAAGCCCGCTCCCGTTGCCACCGAAACGGAAAGTGCCACTAAAGCTTCCACTGATAACTCGCCGTCCTTGAAGGCTGATGAAGCCCAAGACAAAGAGGAGCCTAAACAAGCCGATGTGCCTGCTGCTGTCACCACCACTGCTGCAGAGGAAGCTACTGCCAAGGCAACAGCACAAACGGAGACGGCGGAGAGCAGCCAAACCGAAGAGAAGACAGGTAAGTGGACGTCAAGGAGCAGGGCTCTCTCTAAATGGACTGTGAAATGCCCCTTGGCTCCCTGTGGTTCCCTGGAGTGTCAAAGATAGAGTGGTAAGAAGTTAGTAAGTGAGGAAGAAAGGTGGGTAATGACCAGTCCAGTCATCTTCGTGTTTCAGGGAAAGGTGAGAGAGATTTTCATAATAGACCCCTGAGCTTGTGGAAATACCTAAGGAAGCTGTATGATATGGGATATGGCTAAATGGGCGTGAGGGAGGAGACGGACTCCAGTGCAGGGAATCTTTTGAGTGTAACAAGAGTCTGAATCCAGATCTATGGTGAAAGCAGACTCTGAAGGGATTTTTTTTTTACCCTCATTTACCTTGGGCCTGCCCAGAGACAACCGCCTGAATTCATGGCCTGAACTTTGATTCTTTAGGACTGATCCTCCACTGTTTTGCCCTTTGTGTCAACATTTACACCTGTGCAAAGTGGGTGTAAAATGCCATCACTGGTGTGAGCAACCGGGGAATCTTGATTTGGTAGAATTTTACACCCACTCTGCACTCACTTGGCACAGGTGTAACATCCCTTTCGTTTGGATGTTATCATCCCCTTTAATAGTGAGGACGAACATGCATCAGCTCCATTGTAATAACCAGAGCTAAGTAATTTATTACAGCAGATATTGATTTGATTATTTTCATCTATTTTGTTCGCCGGTTGTCAGTGAACTGTTTACAATATTCTTGCACCTAATCGGTATTCTAAATTATTTGCAAATTTCTTCAGTAAATATTTCTTGGCCTGCAGATCATTGGAATTGTGAACATTACAATTGAATATACAATTTGCAGTTCACGCTCTTAACGTAAGTAAATAGCTTAGCTTGCCAACACAGAGTGAGTTGTAAATTTCACCATTGCATATACACTTTTTAAAATTAGCTTTCAGTGAATATTTGAATATTCAAGCAAAACATTTGCTTTTTATTCATATTCATTCGATATTCTTGCTAGCGGAACTCAAGCTCTTGAGTGTTTTCAAAAGCAAATGCAGAAGGTTTGTGACCACGGTCAAATCAAGATTCCCTTTGGAATGCTAATGAATATTGGTAACAAAATTTCCTTTCCCACTATTTGATCAGCTTTTCCAATCACAAATTCACACAATTGGTGTGTCCTAGGATCACAGAAATTAGAGTGGAAAAAAAGATCCAATATGTCTTTTTATCCATTTCCCTGATGTGGGATTGTTCCCTGCAATATGTATTTAGGCGTGGCAGAATTTGATTTTTATTTTTTTATAATTTTGACTGTCAATATCCATGTTTATTTGTAAGCCTTTTTCAATTTTTATTAATTTAAATGTTCACAGTTTTGGGGAATTATGTGTGTGTGTGTGGGGTCAGATAATTATTTAATGATGGTAGATACTGAGATTCAAAAAGTTAAGGCTTTACAACCATTAAAACACAAATTGTCAACATCATGTGTCAAAATATACAAAGCAAATAGCCTTAAATCAAACTCTAAGTTCTCAAGTGACATTTTTCTTATTCTGCCTATCTGTCATATTTTATGATTATTGATGGAAATATTTTTTCATCTGTTTGTGTGCATAAGGTGAAATCGACGTTTTCTAATCCTTCCAAGTCTAAATATGTTCCACAGTACTTTGCCTAGTCTAGTTGTGAAGGGCTTTCACAACAATAGGGCTACCACAATGGATCTTCCAGTGTTTCCTAGATCTCACGGCTAGGAACTGTTCCCTGATACACAGCCTACATTTTTCTTTTCCTAATTGCATCCTATCACTCCCCCATGTCCCTCTAAACAATGCTTCTCCTTCCTTAGCATTTACTCCCTTTCTAGACTCATAGACGGTGACCATGTCCCTCCAGTCATCATTTAGTTATGCATTATCCTGCCAACTCCCAGCAGTGCTGTGGTGGCTTGGTCATCCATGAAAGAGCGAGGACTACTAAACATCTGTCACTCCAGCACTCTGCCAGTCCAGGGACCGATCTCTCCAGCTTTTCTCAAAATCTCCTCTTTCAGCTCTATCAGGCTATTTCTCCCTGAAGTCATTCTCTTGGCTTTCAAAGTTCATCTTTTATCATTTCTGTGGTCGAAGACTAGCACCGAACTATGCAGTGTGAGGCTGCCAAAAATAAATAAATCAAATTGGCTACTGGCCAGCGTCGTTGGTTGGCTCATTGCCATGGCACGCTTGGCTGCTACTACTATGAAGAGTAAGTGCAGGTCATTCCACATTTGTGTTGTGTTATTCATTTGGGTAGAATTTTGCTACACTCATCACCTCATCTATGGGTATTTTCCTGTGGTACCACTAGCAGTGGATGAGGGCATTTGACCTACATCCTTGGGAGGTCTTTTGCCTCTGCATCTGAGTGAAAGAAAGAAAAGGAAAGACAGAATGAATGAATGAGTTAATCAATTAACTAAATTGCATTACCTATAGTGCTTAAAATTAAACATTTCTGCAGTGAACAGCAAGTGGGGCGGCTCCTCCAGAACAGTATTTACTCCACTAACACACTCATCATCCCCTGACTGTTCAGCCCTAGACACTCTATTAATCTTGTCTTTTAGGTAACTGCTTTGGAAACTGGCTTTAACCAAGCAATCCGGTGTCCAGTATTAATTTACTTGGTGCCTCAGGGTTCCCTGAATTTTTATTATAAAGCACCTTCTGATTAGGGCTGCTGGACCATGAAGCAAAGATGTGAGGTTCTACCCAGGATAAGGCATGAATGAGACATGGGGCCAAATTCAGAGGCTGACCTAAGTTAGAAACCTAGACCCCCTCACACCCCTTCCCCTGTGTGTAGGTGTATGTTGATGTCACTTACAAGCTGAGGAGCTGGGAGAAGATGTAAGTTAAACTAGGAGGTGGCCTACTTAAATTTACACTTCCTCATACTCTCCTGTTTGTTGCTTTTCTTGCCACATTCCTGGCTTCTGACCCTTCAACTCTGTCCTACTCAGTGGGACAAAGTCAGCGGGGAAGTGTAAGGAGTATCTACATTACATATTGGTAAGGAGGTGCATGTCTAAGGCCTAGTCTGTACTACAAAGTTAGGTCAACATAAGTCGCCTTGCATTCACCTATATGTGCATGTCTCTGCACTCAGATTTGTCTCCCGGTGATGTAAGTGCCTGTTACAACGACACAGTAAAACCGCTTCCCCAAATGGCATGGAACCATTGTCAATCTACTGAGGTCAATGCAGTCCAAGTGCAGACACCTGTGTCGACCCTAACAGTCCTCCACAGTGCCCCATTCCCTGAGACAGTGATCGCTTTGGTCACAATTTTAAACTCTGCTGTCCAAGGGTCATAGAGACCAGAAGCCACCCATGACCCCACCCCTTTAAGGCCCCTGCATATTTTTGAAATGTCTTTTCCTGATTGCCCACCTTGTAAGCACACCAAGCGTCTCACCTTTGTTGAGTGCAACAGGCGCCCCACCAACCATGCCGGCTCCACGCACACCGAGAGATACTGGATGCGCTCCTGCCTGGACTACACTGGAAGTACTGGATCTCCTGGGCCTGTTGGGAGAAGAGGCTGTGAAGCACAACTATTGACCACCCATAGAAATGTGGATACCTATGAGCAGAATGCAGGGGGATACAGGGAAAGGGGTACAACAGGGATCAGCAGAAGGAATTTTGCCAGGGATATCACAAGGCCAGGGAATGCAGTAGATCTGGTGCTGAACTGCAGACCTGCTGCTTCTACAATGAACTGCATGCCGTACTTGGCAGAGACTCCACGGGCACCCAGCAGAACACCGTGGAACCTCAGAGAAGCCCAAGACAGTGACCCCTGCTGTGATGTGTCGAGGAGGGAGATGTGGCTGGGAACTCCAGCCATGCTGTGAACCAGGACCCGTTTGAAATTCTGCCACAGTGTAGCCAGTCCCGCCAAGCAAGTGCGGATGAGCCTGATGAAGGGGAAGGGAATTCAGGTAAGTGTGTGCATGCATTTTTCCTTAAACTGTTGACATTTAAAGATGGCGCCCGGCCCATCCCCAGGTTACTAAGACACAGGTATCAACTTTTCATTGTTTTACTCATATGAGAAGAGGTAGTGGTACAATAAACAGAGGTAGAGTTGGCATCTGCTTTTCATACCCCTATTGGACTAGGTGGCGGGGTGAATGTGTTCATGCAGAGCTCTTTGTTTAGGTATATAGGAATGTCCCATATATCCTCCTGAGAGGTCTCCATGAAACTTGCATGGAGGTCCTTTGCAATCCTCTCCTGAAGGTTTCTAGGGATGGCAGCCTTATTTCTTCCTCCATGGTAGGACACTTTCTCACGCCACTCTGCAATGAGTTCAGTTGGCACCACTGCAGTCCACAGGTAGCAGCATACAGACCTGGGTGGCTTAAGGATGCTAGCAGCAGCTGTGCTCTCTGTGCCTTTATGACCATCAGGAGTGAGATACCAGCTAAAATCACCACTGGCTGTGGGAAATGGTGCCAATATCCAGTGCCATTGTCCTATACTCGTACCCTGAAATAGGGACTGGAATAGGGTCTGAAATGTTATAGCTTCATGCAACAGATAATCCTTGCCCACTCCCATCGCCCCTGGTGGGCCATACTCACCCTGGCTGGGGCTGGAGAGCAGTGCTGTGCAGAGGCGCTCCAAAGCTGAAGTGTCAATAAGCATTTCTCATTAAAAGTGTTTGTGGGAATCAGGGAAGGGTGTTTTGAAATTTATCTTTCCCTTTCCCATGTGGCTGTAAATCCAATGGTACATCTGTCTGTTTTTATCAGCAGCTTCTGGCATGGCAGCCTGGAGGGATGCCCCTGCCACACCCGCTGAATGCCTGGCCCTGATGAGCAGGAAAAAGAAGAGGACTAAGGAGAACACATTCAGCAAGTTCCTGCAGGCCGTGCTGCATCAGCCCATGAACGAAGGGCCTGGAAGGCCAATATGATTGACAGTATGGAGAAAGACAGAGAGGAAAGGAAAAGTCCAGGAGTCTCAGCAGGTGTAAGAGCGGGAAATGCACCAGGACATAATGAGTCTTCTCAGGCAGTAAACCCAAATGCTGCAGACCCTGACTGACCTACAGGTCCAAAAATCCTGGACTCTCCACTTTTGGAGTCCTTGGAGCACTCCACTATCGCTGCTCCCTAACTGCCCAACATACCACAAGGCATCATGGGCCACATCATTATCCCTACCACACTCCACTCCAGGATACAGCAAAGAAACCCACAGCTTCACACACAATGACCTGTGAGCACCACGACTGGTGTATGCTTAGCCACAATGGACTACATTTATTTACTCACATGGACATAAACATTTATTTCCTTTATATTTCTAATTTTTCACCCCATAAAGTTATGTTGAAAATGTGTATAACATTGCCTATGGTTTCTTTGCCCACGGATTTTCTGCACTGTTTTTTTTTCTACTCAATAAAGTTCAATTTTGGGACAACCAAATTATCTTTATTAACTCACAACACACATTGCAGAATGCATAGCGGCACTCAAAGCAAACGGCACTTGTAAATGCACCCCAAGCACCATAGAATCCATGGCTTAAGGAAAACACCTGTCACATTTATTAATATACAGCAAACACTACACAATTCTTAGCAGCATGCAAAGCTCCAGGCCCAGAGAACACTCTGACAGACCATACTACCGTGGCTGATAGTTAAAGTGCTCTTTCAAAGCCTCCCACAACCACATAGCTCCAAGTCTGGCGCTTGTAATAGCCCTTGGGTCTGGCTGTTCAAAGTCAGCAGGCAGTCGCTCCACCTTTGCCCTCCATGCTGGTGGCAGCTTTTCCCCCTTTGATTCACAGATCTTTCTCCGGTGCTGTGGAGGTGGCCAGTGTACAGCTTCATGAGCTGGGGAGGAAGAGGGTAGGCTGGCTCCCCAAAAACACTATTGGCATTTCAGTATCACCAAAGGTAATCTGCCAGTTGGAAAAGAATGTCCCTAATTGCAGCTTTCTGAACAGTCCTGTGTTCTTAAACATGCGAGCATCATGCACCTTCCCTGACCAGGCAACACTGATGTTGAAGTGTACCCAGTGATCCGCCAATGCTCGCATAACCATAGAAGTAGCCCTTTCTGTTGATGTACTCTGTGGCAAGGTGCTCTGGTGCCAAAATAGAGAGATGCATCTATTGCCCCACCGCAGTTGGAGAACTCTACTGCTGCAAATCCATCCGCTATTTCCCACACATTGCCGAGAGTCACAGTCCTGCATAGCAGGAGACGATTAATGGGTCCTGCACATTTGCATGACAATGGCACCCACTGTGGATTTTTCAACACCAAAATTATTTGCCACTGACCAGTAACAATCCGGCGTTGCAAGCTTCCAGAGTGCGATCGACACTTGGTTCTCCACGGTCAATGCAGCTCTCATTCTGGTGTCCCTGAGCTGGAGGGTAGGCCACGCTCAGTACACAGATCCAGGAATGTGGCTTTTCGCATCTGAAAGTTCGGCAGCCAATGCTCGTCATCCCAAATCTGCATTATGATGCTATCCCACCAGTGAATGCTCATTTCTCAAGCCCAGAAGCAGTTCTCCACCAGCTGCAGCTGCTCTCTGAACACCACCACCAAACTTGAATGGGTTTTCGCTATGTCCCGCCGCAAACGGTCCTTGAAGAAATCCTCATGTCCCTGGTTGTTGTATTACTTCCTGAGGATCTGCAAATACAGGAGACTCATGCCTTATGTAATTGCAACATTCAGGAGAATAGTGCAGAACTCTGTGGGCACCATGATTCTCTCAGAGATGGCAGAGACTGAAAAGTGCTGCATGGGATTGTGGGATTGGTTTAAAAAAGCTTAAAAACTAAGGGATATGGATGGCATTATGGGACGGAGAAAATTGCATGCTGGGAATTTGACCTCTATCTCCCAGAGATCTCTGGGCGAGTTATTACTATCCCACAAAACATTGCAAAAATGGCCCAAAATGTATTGTGCTGGATGGCAGCGCATGGCATGCTGGGATACCTACCGATTGTCTACCATACTTTGCATTAACACACGCCCTTCTGGTGCGTACACACATCACCGCACAAGCAGCCAAGTATGCTTATGCCCGGGTGATATAAAAACTTTGGCGTCTACATACCAACATAACATGTGTCAACCAAAGTTTGTAGTGTGGCCATGGACTAATTAAGCGAGCCATATGCTACTCTCCGTTGCATTGGTTTAAATCTGGAGTGTCTCCATTGAAGTCAGTGGATTTATTCCAGATTTAGACAGGTGCAAAGAGAGATCAGACTCCAGTCTGGTTGGTCTGAGGGAGTCTATGATAGCTGGTGTAACATGCACATGGTGGGGTGCAGGAGAAGGTGCGAGTCACACCAGTTTAGACTCCCTTTTGTCTTTCCTAGATTGTCTTAAACTCACCTCTGAATTTGGCTCACCCTCACATCAAAAGCACTCTTAGAACACCAGGTAAGAATACAGTGAAGCACAGAAATCTCAACTAGTAAATGTACCTAAGGAAGCAAATTGATTTTCCTTTGTACAGGAAATGAAGAATGCTCTCCTGCTTGGTGAAATAGCCTTAAAATGGAGCAGTCTCCCCGCTACAATGGAATAATCAGTCAGCCTACAATCACTTTACAAGTCTGGCAGGTTTGCAGTTCCCAGAGGGCTCTACATCCCAGGAGCCATGCACACTGGCAGTCACCACTTCCGCTCACTTCCTTAGAGAGTGCAAGTCTCCAGGGACACTTTTCAAGATGTAAAAGCTTTGTTTTGAGTTGTATCAGAATATTGACCCAGGGACAACCTAGGAAGCATTGCCTATATAAAGATTTGCCTATGGGCAGCACTGTCTATTGTAATGTACTTGCTACACTGATCTACACTGGAGGATTAGAGTGTGTAACTGAGATGTTAGCATTGGTCTATGCATCACTGGCACGATATAGAGCACCTTTAGCATACTTATTTCAATTGCACTTATCTCTGCATCTACACAAAGCAGCATAGGAAAGTGATGCAAGCACATTTCCCCAGGGGAACAGTGGTGTAATTGTAACCTGCAAGCTAGTTTGCCAGCACTTCTTGTCTACTGTAATGCTCTATAGTTACAAGCTAAGAACAAACATTAGTATTGCTCATAGCATGGCCCAGCACTATAAAGCCTGAGCCTGATTTTCTGTTGCACTGTAGTCTTCTTCCTAGCATATGCGCAATGTGCCTCAGGTGGCATGTGACCAGGATTCAAAACTGGATTTGGTTTGCTGGTTGGATCATTAGCTTCCCTGGCTTGGCCTGGGCTCTGTAGTCATTTGCATGAGTGCAAAGTGGGTGTAAAATGCTTATGGACACATTTTGCACTGGTGCAAATGACTACACAAGATGCAGAGCAAGGGGACATCAGACACCACATCTTCAGAAGGTTTGTAGCAGATTTGTGGACAGAAGCTTGGTGTATTAGGAGCTAATATGCAGCATACCACAATTTTCTAGAGTACATGATCCCTATGTGGCCTCCTGCTTCTCCTTTACAGGATGGAGCGTTCTACCTGCTCCAGTGTGTACACTAAAACTATCACTGAATGAGGTTCTCCTTAAACAATGTGTGTTGGAGTTGTATGTTTGGAGCAGAAGGACCTGAGTTTAAGCCCTGCTTATATTCTTGGTAATAACTGTGTTTAGTAATAACTATATGGGATCTGGCTATGGAACAATCTTCCCAATGAGATCAGGTGAAGCAAGAGCCTAGCTATCGTTGAGAAAGCCTTTCGACCGTGATGCTCACAATACAAGCAACCCCCTTTTATTCCTACCAACCAAAAACAAAACCAAACCCTCTAGCCCAAGCAGGGTATTGACCCCAAAAAGGGAAAAATGCCAGAGACTCCACAAAGTCCACTACACACTTCACTATTGCTATTGATTTTAAATGGAAGGCACTCATATACTAAGGTGATGGTTGGCAATATAAAATCAATGCTAGACAGATAGAGTGATCGCTATGAAGTGTAGCTAGGTGCTGCGTGCCGTATAGTCATGGCCATGCAGGGCACTGCAGCCATGGATTCTCTGTATACCAAGAGCTGCTAGGCTGAATGTTGCAGCTGAACACCAAGCATATCAAGTATCAGTTGGGATTTATTAGTCAAAGGAGCAAATCCAAGAGAGCCGTCAGGGTTAGACAGCTCTGCACTTTGTGCTGCAATTCCTTTAAGGTGAAAGCACTAATTCCTCCATAAAATGATAGGCTTAGGCAAATTCCACCCAGTCAGTGTGATCAGATTAGATGAACATTCCTTGATCACTTCCAATCCATGCAGCAGCTCCATGGACTCGGCTAAGGTGGACCTATGCACTCTGAAATTATGCGGCCATGCAAATGGCTGCATAGGAACATAGGAATTGCCAGCCTGCATTACAGCCAAAATCCATCATGTCCAGTATCCAGCCTTTAACAGTGGCTAGTAGTACCAAAGGAAGGTGTAAGAATGCCACAGCAGGCAGATGTGGGTTAATCTGCCCCCTATATTAGGGCTCATCCTGATCTCTGATAGCTAGACATTGTCTTAAACCGTGAAGCAGGAGGTTTAATATCCCTTTGAATATTTCTGCTATTATGATAACTCAGGATATTCTTGATAGCCATATAACTATAAATCCCTTTCTGAATCTTGCTAAATTCTTGGCCTCAACACCTTCCTGTGGTAGTGAGTTGCACAGTTTAATCACATGTTGTGTGAAATTTGCCACACTTTAATTACATTGAATGTCTCCTTGTTCTTGTATTATAAGACAGGGATAACAGAAGGTCCCAATCTATCTTCTCTACGCCATTCATTTTTATCATGTCCCCTCTTATTCATCTCCTTTCTATGAGAAACATTCCCAGTATTTTCATATATGAGCTTTTTCAGGCTCTTGATCATTCTGGTAATTCTTCTCTAAGCACTCTCCAGTCCAGCCTTTTTGAGATGGGGTGACCAGTACTGCACACAATGTTCCAGGGGAGGCTGCATCACAGATTTATGTAATGGCATTTTCATATCTTCTATATTGCTCTCCATCCTATTCCATGTGCATCCTAACATCTTTGCTTTTTTGACTGCAGCTGCACATTGTGCTGAGGTCTTTATTGAGCTCTCTATAGTGATCTCCAGGTCCCTTTCCTGACTTTATCATTCTCCCTTTTGTAAAAATGCTGCATAAATCTTGTATTGAGCCACATGATTGGCTGTAGAGTGGGCCAGTGGCTAAAGAGGCCAAAAAATGTAGACAGGAGCAGGATGCTTTCGGAGCAGTCGGTTGCAATGCTGAGTCCTGCTGGGGCACAGCGCCTGCTCTTGTGAAGAATCAGAGCTCTGCAGGGCAAGCACTTTTTTGGCTCTGGAGCTCCCAAGATGCTCAGCAAAGTAGTTCCTGCATTCCTTAGGAGCTTTGCCAGAGTGAAGCAAAAGCAGGCTGGCTCCAATTGTGTACTCCTTAGGACCTCTACAGCTAGGGACATTTCTGCCCTATGGAATTACAAAACTCCACAAGAACAGGGTCTCGCTCTCCTTCTCTGGATTTTAGAACTTCTTCAGGGCAGGCACCTCTTCCAACAAGCTCCACACCCACCCAGTTCAATTTGATCAACTCTTCAGCCACAGCCCCCTTCTGCGGACTCCCTGTTGTGCCAGGGTCAACTCTGAGAAGAAACCTTCCTTGGGTGGCTGCTGCGCATCTCTCAAGGAAGAAGAGGAACTTCAAGTTAACTTGTGAGAATAAGTTGGATGGTGGAGGGTGATTGTAGGCTGTGGTAGGCTGTTCTCTGGAGGCTTAGCTGGTTTGTGGCAACAGGCTGCTGGTGAAGGTGGTCTCTCCACTGTGCTGGGACTTTCTACCTAATTCCATGGGTCTTGCTGTGTAATTCTGAGGGGCCTTGCCAGATAATATAGATCTAATGCACTGCACAATACAAGGAGTCTTGACTTTAGCCTTTTCTTCCTGTGTCCTTAGAAACTTCATTCACTCCATGGGACACTTGGATGGGTTTGAGGATCTCAGCTGAGTCCTTAGCATATAGTAGCCCATATTGTACAGCTGTCACCTGTGGGGCTGCATGGAAAGACAGAGAGCTATGGAAGGCTGGATCAGGATAAAGAGCTAAAGGAAAAGGCTGGTTTTTTAACCCTGGCAACAATATGACTCAAAGCTTTCATGTAAATAGGCTTAAATAGTCATTAGTGATCACACTTAAATACTGGTCATGGTACCACACAGCTTCCATCCATCTTTTTAGCCAATAGTAAATGACTGCTTTTCATCATGAAAGAGAGCAACAGGCACGAAGAGCAAGAGATGGAGGCGAGGAGATGTTAGTGAGGATGACTGGATGTGACCCTGACCCTGGTGGAGCTATAATACTTGCTGAAGAGATAAGAAGTCCCTTTTGCATTTGAAAAATATGTGCTATCTCGTGCAATGCTGTATAGCTACAGAAGGCCCCATAGACACAGTGCTGAAAGAGGTGTGAGCAGCCAGGTCCTGTCGATACTAGAGTTCTTAACATTGCTGACTCTAGGGAAGCTGAGCTGTGGGAACCTAGAGTAGATCCCCTGGAGGAGCTGGAAGAAGGTGTAAGAAGCTATAAGTTAAAATAGGGGATGATTACACCTTAAAACCCCCTGCTCTTCTTGATGCACTTCTCTCTTCTGGCAGGTTGGCATGTGGACTTGATGCAATGTGTAAAGAGGGAAGGTGAGGGGTTCAGTGTAAGTGCAAATGGGCTGAGTCCATTACAGCACAGACATAACTGAGTATCTAAATTCATCCCCTTCCTGGAGCTAGGCTTTACTGGTAACTCAAAATCAATAACATGACATAAACTTCATCCTATGCTGCTTCCCCATGATAGCTGCCCCTAGGGTTTGGGACCTTCTTTGTCCTAACTCACTTATATTCTATTTGGAGTTAAGTGGACCCACCAGCTAGCATGGCCCAGTAGTAATGGCTGGATTTGAATGCATGAGGTGAAATCGTGACCACCATTGAAGTCAGTGGCAAAACCCCTATTGACTTTATTAGGGCCAGGATTTCACCTATGGTGTTAGCACCTGAGCCAAGTATGATTTGTTTGCAGTGTTGTTGTAGCCATGTTGATCCCAAGATACTAGAGAAACAAGATAGTTGAGGTAATATCTTTTATTATACCAACATCTGTTGAAGCCCCGAAGAAGAGCTCTGTGTAACTTGTAAGTTGTTCTCTTTCATCAACAGAAGATGGTCCAATAAAAGATATTACCTCAACCACCTCGTTTCCGTAGGATGACTTGACAGAAGAGCCATATATCTCGGTACAAGGTCTTAGGATCTGATTCTGGACTCCTGCCTTGTTTAGTCATTTACAGCTGTGCAACGTGGGTGCACAATGCCACTATATCAGAGGCGTGGCATTCTTGCACTAGTGTAAGTAATGACACTAGAGGCAAGCCAATGGAGAATAAGGCCCATGTTACACTTTGCCATCCTGCCACAGTAAGTTCCCCTTTGGTAAGTTCATGTGAGTCTAAGGGAGTCTAGGGGCTTGATTCTCCTACACCCTCTAGTGAAGGATTTGTATGTTTCTTCCCCTATCTAAATGTTGACTGCATAAATTCTAATGTGTGGCATGCTATGAGTTAGCCCACTTTGGAAGACACTGGCTTTCTGTCTTCCCTTTCTGTTGGAGGAGACAAAAGGCCTATTTTAGTTCTTTCAAAGCCCTTCAGACACCTGGCTGTTTTCTGATGTTCTATTTGGCTTGGTGTTGACCATGTGGGCTATCAGATGTAGAAGAATGAAGGTCAAAGGGGGAGTAAACCACAACTGACCCTATGATAACAACACTGTATGTGTGTGTGTATGTTGGGATGTGTTTTGTTGTGGGGAGGGGGGTGTTTTGAGAGATGTGTTTTGAGGAGGAGATTGTGTGTACTGAAGTTTTTCTATGTTTTGAAACATCTGTGTGGGTTTTTTGGGTACACGTGTTTAAATCCCAACATGAATTGGAGCAGCAGCTGCACAGAGCAACAATTTAGGTGTCACCATGGAAACTGCTAGGTTGAATGCTTTCAAGGATACGCCCCATTCCCATCCTTTTCCATTGGGTGCTCTCCCATTTGGCTACATTTGGGTCCCTCTGTTTCAACTGAAATCTACCACTGCTCCACAGAGATGCCAGGGACTGCAGTGCAACATGGGGAAATGGTCAACATGGATTCCATGAGCTTTGTAATAGAAATGACTTTCCTTCATCTGAAATCGGTTCTCATTTTCTCAACCTTTATAAACCCCACTACAACATTTTATGGCCCACAACACTGTAGAAACACTTATTGCTAAAGCCTTTTGAACCATTATGGTAACATTTCTTTTATAAGCATTGCAGTCATGGGTCATGTTTGGCCACTCACTGTGGCCCTGATCCCAATAGTCATGATTATTCATGATGACAATACATTACTTACTATTAATTATTAATAATATATCACACTTCTTTCACACAACACTCTCAAAACTATTTACAAACACTCCCCCATTGAAACAAAGCCATGTCTGGGGTGGTATATAGAAGTTGTTCAGTAGTAACTAGCCTCGCTACACAACCTTTTGGGAAAAGAAGTAAAGAATACAAGATCCAGTTTAAACTGCAGAGGAATTTAAGGAAGCAACCAAATTGGAACTTTGCCAGTGTTGACCCCCCTTGCTGAGAAAAGTGCCATAGAACTTTTAGAGACTACTGATTGTACAGTAGACACGGTGTGCCTTAACATGATGGGGGCACATTGGTTAAGTACCAACTCACAGAGAACAGTGTCCCTAACTGAATCACTTAGTTGTTCTTTGGAGAGCTCCATCCAAGTTCTGATATTTAGTGAAATACCATAATATATGGTCTTTCTGGTCAACGAGAAGCTCTTTAACCTGCCAAGCCCTGAATTTAGACTCGTATTGCAACACAGGATGCTCTTATTAACACCTATGGTGGGCCATGGCGTTCCTTGAGTTCCTGACACTGTTTTAGGAGCCAGATTGTAGCAGAGTTAAAAAACTGAACTCTGAATTCAGTTCAGGGTAGGTAAGTAAGGAGGCAACTGATGTTCAACTATTTTAAAAGATATTTATGTGTAAATTCTAAGGGCCAGGTTGTCAGCTGGCTTCAGCAGAGCGACTCTGATTTAAACCAATTGAGGGGGCTGGCCCTTTGTCTGCATGTATATTCCATTGCTGCTTTGGGATATTAGGGCCCATCTTACATCATTTGCGCACTGCAAGCTCAAACGGCAATATCAAAATAACAATGGTTACCATGTACATAGCACTTTGCAGCTGTAGCTCTCAAAGCACTTATGGGGAAGGGTAAGGATCATTATCCCCACTTCAGAACTGGAGACCCTGAGGCACAGAGAGGTGAAATGACTTGTTCGCTGCCAAACAGTAATTCAGTGACAGAGCCATGACTACAATCCAGCTCTCCTGATGCTCAGTCCAGTGCTCTGCCCACTGAGACCTGTGGCCTCCCTAGGTGGAACGCCCGTCAATTGTAATAGAAGTTCTGCATGCATTGCCAGGACCTGGAGTACAATCAGAATTTTGGGTGAACGACAGACCCTTAAATTACTTAAGGAGTTAATAAATTAATGGAGATATCCTATCTCCTAGAACTGGAAGGGGCCTTGAAAGGTCATTGAGTCCAGCCCCCTGCCTTCACTAGCAGGACCAAATACTGATTTTGCCCCAGATCTCTAAGTGGCCCCATTAAGGATTGAACTCACAACCCTGGGTTTAGCAGGCCACTGCTCAAACCACTGAGCTATCTCTCCCCCCTTTAATACATGCATTTAAATTCATCTTCATTGATGATCCTTTGTGGTAGCTGCAGCTATCAGCTCCACCTTCTCTTCACATTCTGGCCAATGGACCATAGGATGGTGAGGGCTAGAGAGTGATCAGAGTTCAACTAAGAATGGCAGATGAGAAGGGGGGCTCCAAAGCTCTCAAACTTAATATATCAGTGGTTATGTGAAATGAGTGTGTGGGGGGGAGGGAGGGGGATGTCTCTGTCTAGTTTTCAGTGGACTGGGGTCCACATCACAAAACTCACCACCACTGTCACCCTTTGTGGGCAGTCTCAGCAGGGCAGCCAGAGTGCATGGGCCATGCAGATTGAACCCCACTCTTGCCCATAGAGGGTGCTCTTCTAGGCAGGGGTGAGGCCCAACGCCAGGGCAGCAAGAGGAAACACATATCACTGCTGTAGGGTTGCCAGGTATCCAGTTTTCGACCGGAACTATTACAAGTCCGGTCGGCAGCGCAGTGGGGCTAAGGCAGGTTCCCTGCCTGCCGTGGCTCCAGGCGGCTCCCGGAAGCAGTGGCATGTCCCTCCTCCGGCTCCTATGCGTAGGGGTAGACAGGGGGCTCCGCACGCTGCCCTCGCCCCAAGTGCTGGCTCTGCAGCTCCCATTGGCCGGGAATCTCAGCCATTGGGAGCTGCGGAGACAGCGCCTGTAAAAGGGGCAGTGCGCAGAGCTGCCTGGCCACGCCTCCACATAGGAGCTGGAGGGGGGACATGCTGCTACTTCCAGGAGCTGCTTGAGGTAAGCGCCACCCGTAGCCTGTACCCATGACCCCCTCCCATGCCCCACCCCCTGCCCCAGCGCTGATCCCTCTCCCACCCTCCGAACCCCGTGGTCTCAGCCTGGAGCATCCTCCTACACCCCAAACCCCTCACCCCCCGCACTTCCAGCCAGAGCCCTCACCTCCTGCACCCCAACCTTCTGCCTCAGCCCAGAGCTCCCTGTGCACTCCAAACCCCTCAGCCCCAGCTCGGAGCCCCCTCCTGCACCCCAAATCCCTCAGCTCTGGCCCCACACCAGAGCCCACACCCCCAACCGGAGCCCTCACCCCATCCCGCACTCCAACTCCCTGAGCCAGCCCAGTGAAAATGAGTGAGTGAGGATGGGGAGAGTGAGCAACGGGGAGGAGGGGATGGAGTGAGTGGGCGGCAGGGCCTCAGAGGAGGGGCGTGGCGGGGGCGGGGCAAGGGTTGTCAGTGTTGTGCGAGTAGAAAGTTGGCAACCCTACACTGCTGCCAGTACAGCAGTTGTTCTTTGGATAAACAGCAGACTTCAGTCTCAAGGGGCTTCAGCTCCCCACTGGTCATGGCACTCAACAGATAAACAGTGTGAAAGAAAACGTTTCTTTGTGTCTCGAGCTAGAAACCTTCTTCAGGTCTGCAGCCAAACGACTGTGAGAAAGATGGATGGAATCATTGATTTTTACCATAGGGACTAAAGGGAAAGTGCCAGCCAATTCTGAGTAATGGAGAAGACAACCCTACCAGCCTTTTCTCTACCAAATATCCCTTCCACACTTGTGCTTGTAAAAATGGGCAAAGTGGCCAGCCTAGCTGAGGAGTGACAGTTTAATGGGTTACCACATGGAAATTCTGAGTGTGACATTCACCCAGCCTGGCTGGCATGTGATGGAGGCATGCAGCCTGTATAAAATGCACCTGTCTATATATTCAGGGACTTACACTACATGGACCTGTTGTATAGTCTTGCCTGCAGTGTCCCTAAGTTGTACTAAGGGCTAAGTTGTAATGAATTGAAAGGAGACTTGTTACCAAAGCTGCTGGCCACAGATAGACCCTGTGGTTCTGTCTGGCACTGTAGCTCCTTGAATGACTAACACAACCTGTGCTGACTAGTGTCACCACACAGGGTCTACTAAGTCGTAGCCGGGACAAAGCAGTCATGGGAGGAACTGCTAGTGCACTATATTACTCATTGCTAATGGGAAAAAAATACTAGTTTCCTTCACTAGTCAAAAGGATGGTGCTGTAGTCAGGTCCTGGTGTCAGGAAGCAGCACTGATAAGACAGATGGATATTCCATGCGATCTCTACATTTCTGGTCCCTATGTGCCCGACAATCCAGGGAAGCATACAGGAACCTTGAAAGAGCGAGACGTACGGGAAGGTCTGTAGGCAACTGCTTAGGGGATTTATGCTGTGGTCAGTCACCAATCCTGAATTGCTTACTCATGTTTCCATGTGATTGTGGGTCCCAAACGCCTATCAGAAGCCTTTAGGTCATTTCCCGTAAATCACTGCTGTAGCCAGAGTCAAGAAGTCTGGAACCTAAAGTCACCCACCACACTCTGACCAGTGGAGACAAAGACAGTATTTGTGAGGAGGAAATGACGCCGTAAGTGGCTGAGCTGCATGGGCTGAAGGGAAGAAATGAGCAGGGACCGACCGATTAGGTTAAGACAGTCAATCACACATTTTCCTAGCTTGCTAATGCAATCTAGGGCCGGCCCTGATAGAGTCACTGCTGCAAAGAATGACTGGATTTCTTTAATTGCCTTTTCCTTGACTAGGGAAAGAGGCAGTTTCAAGGTCAACCAGTCGAGGGCTATTGTCATACTATGTGCACATGTGGGATATTTTTCCATAGGAGAAACAGGGAGACCTTAATCTTCACTACTAACAATCTTCTGGGCCTTCTCGGTCACTCTCCAAGCATAGATCAGCCACTTACCTCTTAAGGATTCTAGGCAGCATAATCCAGAAATGATTTCCTGTACTAAGAAATACAGGTAGTTTCACAGGTAGTTTCCATCTGGCCCTTATAGGAGGAGTTTATTATAATGCTACAGGGCTTCTTGTTCCAGTCTTGGCTGTGGGAACACACACTCCTTGTCTTGATTTCCCTCTCACACAAGTGTCACAACATTGCAGCTCCACTGATTTCCGTGCAGTTACTCCTGATTTACCCCAGCGTGAGAGGAGAATCAGACCCCGCGTGCATTCCGGGGCCCAGTTCTGCTCGCTGATAAAGTTAATTTTAGAATCTGTTCATCAACTTTAGCAGCAAAGAGCGCCTCCATTGGGCTATGTCTGCTTGTGGGACTCTTCATTTGGGTTGCTTGGGGCATTGGATCCCACGCCCTACCTAGAGATCAAGCCTCCCAGCGTTATCAGAGCTCAGTTGAGTTGTTATGCAGTCTCACGCCACAGCTAGTAAGAGAATTACACCAGTGCCCTCTGCTGTCCAGAGATCTGCACTGCACTGAGCAACAATGGAGAAGCCTTGTATTTTCCAATGTGTGGGCTGATTGGGTAATTAAAGAGCTGGGCTTGCCACTGCACTCCGGTCATCTAGAGCTGTTTTCATAGCCGCCTAGTCAGGGATGGTCTCTCATTGAGCCTGAATTCATTAACCGAGCAATGGAAGTCTTATTGTAAAAAGCTTGTCAGCCAATTAAAACAAGGCAGCTATTGAAAGGCAGCTGCCCCTTATTTGCTGGGTGCAGCATTCAGAAAGTTCAGAGGGTGGAAAGTCCCTCCTGCAGGGCACAAACTGTGAGAGGTAGTTTTAAAAATGCCCAGATTCTAATTAAAATTGGAATTCTTTATGCCACTGGCAGCCATCTTAATGGAAAAGAATGCCAGTGCAAACATTGGTTAGTCCTCATGTGTAAGACTTTTCAGACAGGCCTCCCTCCTGCTTTGTCATTCCTACTCTGTTCTGTACCCTGGAGTCCCAGTTTCCAGGCCCCAGCTGCAGTCATTTACAGCAGTGTAAAGTGATTGCTGAGCAGGTGTAACATGCACTCATAGATTCATAGCATGTGAGACTCAGAAGAGACCATTAGATCAGTTGATCTGACTTTCTGCATAACACAGAGCACAGAATGTCCTTCAGTTACCCTTGTCCTGGGCCCAATAATTCATGTCGGAGGCGTAAAAGATAGGCAGCTGAGAATCAGTCCCAGAGGGTACAAACTGGGGATGGTGTCAACTCACTTTTCTGAGACACAAACTGTAGTAAAGTGGTCGTGATAGAGTTAACTGGGTTACCCAAAGTATTGTGGGATGGAGACATGCTCCACTCATGTTAAGAGCAGATCTAATTCCTAGAGCATATCTAGGTTGGAAGCTACCCCTGGTTTCCATGGCAATCTGACTTAGTGGAAGGTTTGCAGGTTTTGTGAATCCCCAATTTATCAGCCTTGTAGTAGAGTGTATATTAATGGACACTGGGCAGTGAGGCGGATCATGAATGGTATGCATCCGTTGGACTGGGGGAGGGTAGGTGGGCGTGGGGTTGTATAGTAAGGCTGAAGCAATTTGTTCTTTTGTCAATAAGAGATGAGGGTGGAGTGGTGGCGGTCGGGGGCACAGAGATAGGGGCTGTCATCAGTTCAGAAGGCACTGGAAGAATTTCCAAAGCTTTTTGCTGCAAACAGGGAGCACCATTTTCCCCATGTTCAATTGGGGAGAGGAGCACACGCAAGGCCTGCGTCCCATGTTGTGGCGACAAGTCTTGTCCATTATGACAAGGAGGAAGTTATATACAGAGCTGGATCAACCCAGTGAGAGCACATGGACCCTACAATTTTGTGCACTCCCCTCCTGTTCTTAATGCTTTTACCTTGGCTCAGCTATCAGTGGGTTACTGCGCTCCCACTGGTGCTACCACCTCTTTTTGAAGTCAGTCTTGCCTCTGCTCAGCCAGCCTTTCTCTCACCCGCAGCCTGCCTCTTCACCTTCACACAACTAGCACGCAGCTACAAACCCTCCCGTAGGAGCTACAGCAGGTAAACATGCACCTGAGGATCCCACCTGTCTACGTAGCTTTCATCACAGTTCCCCCACACCTGCTTGGCCTCGCCAAAACAGTGCCCCTAAAACTGCTGTACCCTCAGCCTCATGAGCTTGTTGGCTAAGATAGACCTGCTTGTACAGCCAATCTCCTTACGCGCTTGAGTAATTTCCATGGTAAGCAAGCTGTGGTCTCTTCTGTCTGGGCCTTTCAGTTCCTTATAATATCAAGCCTTCTCTAATTTCTTTACTGCATCTTCTTGCTGGATGACAGGCTGAAGAAAATTGGACACTTCAACCACTGATCTGCCTTGACACAAGTTCCCACACACATCTCCCAGAGCATCTTCTAGAGATTGCAAGATCCCCAGAAATAGGGCACAGATATGTTGCACAGAGGCGCACTGCTGCTACATGGGATGGGGACATCTTTTCCAATCTGTGTGCCAATAGGAGCTTCCTACCACCGTCAAATGTCACATTCCTCAGTTGGAAGAAAACCTGCGTATTCAAGCTGTTCACACATCAAAGTATTTCTCAGAAGGAGTAGGATGAGCAGGTTTTACGGTTTGTAGGCTCTTAGGGAAGAGAAAGAGATCAGAAAATAGGTTGTGAATTGCCTTTCCTTCAGGTCCCCTGGCTTGGGAGCCCATCAGGTCATGACTTGCCATACCCCCCTGTCCTGGTGCTAGTTCTGAAAAAGTGGGCCATTAGCAAGCTTGCCCAGCCTCAGGTTTTGGCCTACGACAGGGCTTTTGTGGAATTTCTCAGGCTCTAAATCCCTCTCCGGACTTTTGGCTCTGCAGCAGCTGTTGCTGCAAAGGCCATGGGTAGTACAACAGTGAGGTCAGGATGGAGGGTCTAATGGGTAAGGTAGTGGACTGAGGAGGCATAGGTTTAATTTCTGGTTCTGTCATAAACTTCCTATGTAACCTTGGTCAAGTTACTCAGTGTTGTGCCTCCATTCCCCATCTGTTAAATGGGGCTAATGGCACGTGCTCACCAAGGTTGTGGTTTGGAATAGACCAGAGAAATGGGTACTATCTGGGCAGGTCATAATGCAGGCGCCACAAAGGTCAGAGTTCATTTTAAGTGTGTGTGTGTGTGTGTGTGTGTTATATATGTGTATGTTATATAAAACATACCAAAAAAGTATATTAAAATTAAGGTTGCAAAGTTAAGCAGCTGAAAATTAGGAAATGCCAGTATTACAGTTGCCTGTGGTACTGTGGAATAACATCCTCAGGGGACTGGCTGGGTCAGGAAAGTGATTAATGGGAGTCTTTGCCACTTTAAATCCAGCTCAGAGAGCAGCCAAAAGTTGTTGGCTGCTTTTTTCCCCCTAGACAGTGGATATAGCAGGGGATTGGGAGTTAGATCAGATCTTGTGGGTTCTGTTCCAGCTTTGCCACTAACACTACGGGCGATCTTGTCAAGTAATTTCTTCTTTCCTTTCCTCAATTTCCCCATCTGTAAAATGGGGATAATGATACTTTTCAATATCACAGAGGTGGCTGTGAGAATTAATGTTTGTAAAATGCTTTGAGATTTTCAAAATGCTGCAGGAGGGAAAATTCCCTCTACCACTCATGCCAAAATCCTCTAATTCAAGATCAGCCTTCATCTGATAAACCTGTTTAAGGATCATCATGCAAATGTTCTGGATACAGCACAACATGGCCAGGCCCTCAGGATCTGGAGAACAGGAACACCAGCACCTTCAAAGGATCTCAAACCCCATTACACCACACCCTCCAAACCCCACTATCACTGCATTGAGGAAACATCTGTCACAGTTTAGGGCATGATTCCCCCTCCATGGTCCAGCAAGGGCACCCAAGCTAGGCTTCTGCCTCCTCAGCCATCACCTCTCTTTGGTGGAGACCTGAATGTCTCTCTCTTCTGATCAGGGTTTTTTCCAGGCTGCACAGTTCCCTGTCTATGCTGTGATGTTCCCAGCAAGCCAGACAGCATAAACTGGACTTTGTCTCTGCTGTGCTTTCTCCTCTGAGGCTATGAACAATTGCCCACCATTTTAAGTTACCACACAACTTTTTCTAAGCAAGCACATTTATTCTTAAAGTGAAAGCATTACAGAGAAAACATATTAAAACAATAAAAGAATTTACACATGTGCTAGCAAGCTTACCGGAGATCCCCCAACTCCAACAAGAACTCTGGTAAGTGATCAGTCCTTCACACCCACACAGGGGTTCTTCTGTGATTACAATTTCATAACAGCTTTTGCTCAGAGCAAGAACACACATGAATACGTCAGTATGTCCTTTATACAACTTGTGCCTTTGATCTTCAGATTCCAGGAACTGGTAATCAGCAGACAATGGTTCTCTCCTCAGGGCATAGCCACAAATGGTTGTGTCCAGAGGTGGAGATTTACATTCACCTTCCCCCAGGTATTTCCTAGGAAACACACTTAACTTTTGTTTATCCCAAAAGTTCCTTCTTGTTTAAAATAGTCATTTGAAGCTCAATTCATTCCCAAGTTTTGCATTGACCATGTCTCCCCCTCAAAGAAGTTACATCCAATCCCAGAATAATACATAAACTTTGCATTCAATACAATGGATTCCAACGATACTTAAACTTAGTTCAATAAGGTTTTTCTAAGATATTGCAGGAAATGACTCAAACTGTCACAACATCCCCTGAGAACACCATGCACTAGGATAAACTCAAAAACCAGGCACTGGAAGGAAGCCCACAGGACTCATCGTATGTCAAAAGCTAAGACAGACCCCAGAATGCACCAAGAACAGCAAAGAAGAAGTACAGCAACAGTCCTGTTGCCCTCCAGCCTAGGATGCAGAAGACGTTCCAGTCTGGAAACAGAAACATTTGAGTGCACCTATATGGTCTGTGAGGCAAAGGACAAGAAGAACCTAGGGCTCCTAGTAGGGTACAGGCCTCCAGTTGTAAACCCTGTCAACTTACTGGAGGAACTTGCAGAGCTGCTGACCAGCAGAGTACTGGAATCCCCCAGATTCCTTGTTCTCTGTGATCTCATTCTCCACATAGACAAGGCCACTGATACAACTGTATTTGATCTCATGGCCTATGTGGGATTCTGCTAGGCAGTCTCTGGATCCGCACATACGCTGGACATTATCTTCAGCCTAGGACTGGATATTGGAGAGGTCACCAACATGCCACTGTCTTGGTCTCATCACTGCCTCCTGCAAGCAAATATCAGAGCCTTCCCTCCTTCCTGCCAGGACAGTGAGCAACCAAAGCTCATCCACCTTCCCCACCCCCCCCCACCCCTCCCAAAAGACTCATGAACTCCCTTGGTTTTCATCTCACCCTAGGAGAACAAGACACCCAACTACAAGGCCAAGGTGCCAATGAGTTAGTACAGCAATACAATCACCTGTTGTCCACTGCCACTGGCCACAAGCCATCCACTCCCCCCAACAATGACCTTATGGCCATGGACATAAGTAAAATCTCCATGCTCATACTGATGGATCTCTCTGCAGTTTTGATACAGCGTACAACAAGGAATAGAGAGGTTATTTTACCTCAATATTTGGCACTGGTATGATCTCTGCTGGAATACTGTGTCCAGTTCTGGTGCCCACAATTCAAGAAGGATATTGATAAATTGGAGAGGGTTCAGAGAAGAGCCACAAGAATGTTTAAAGGATTAAAAAAAAGGAGCTCCATCCATTTAGCTTAACAAAGAGAGGGTTAATGGGTGACTTGATTACATTTAATAAGCATCTAAATGGGGAATACATATTTAATAATGGGCTCTTGAATCTAGCAAACAAAGTGATTGGAAGTTGAAGCTAGACAAATTCAGACTGGAAATAAGGCTTATTCTTTTAACAGTGAGAATAATTAGAACAATTAACCAAGGGTTGTGGTGGATTCTCCATCACTGACAATTTTTAAATCATTTAAAGATTGGATGTTTTTTCTAAAAGATCTGCTCTAGGAATTATTCTGGGGAAGTTTTATTGCCTGTGTTTAGACAGGAGATCAGACTAGGTGATCACAATGGTCCCTTCTGGACTTAGAATCTATTACTCTAGGTACTGCTACAAACACCTATGTGACATAACAGGGGTAGATGGCCCAGCATTAGAATCACTCCAACAGAACTCAGAATAAAGATGAATAGCTACTTCTCCTCTACAATATCTATGTGAGTCCACTGGGAGAGATGTGAGATGCCATGGGCTTGGCTGTGAACAGCATGCCAATGCCATTAAGCGGTATGTCTTATTCTCTACTGATGCTACTAGAATGTCTACAGGAAATGAGCTATTGGATAAAGACCAACTGGTTCATGCTGAACCCAGGCAAGACTGAAGAGATGCTGGCTGGAAGGAAAACACTTTGATGAGCTTGTCAATACCTTGTCTCTACTTTTCGCTGAAGGCACACAGCCCCCATTCGTTAAAGTGGTGTGAAGCCTCTAGGTCTTGTTTAACTCCTCACTAAGTTTGGATGATCAGGTAGCACGAGTATCTCAAAAAGCCCTGTCCCTCTTACAGCTAGCTAGGAAATGTCGTCCCTTTTTGTACAAGGACCTGGACACACTGATCCACGCCTTTGTCCCCTCCAGGCTGTATTTCTGACCTCATTGTACCTGAAGCTGAATGTGAAGATGGTGTGCCAGCACCAGCTGGTTCAGAATGCAGCTGCCTGCCTTCTTCTCCATGGCTCAGGCCTCAGTGAGCACACCAGGCCTGTGCTCAGGCCCCTCCCGAGGCACCCAGTCATTTTCCAAAGCCACTTTAATGCCTTGGTCCTAATTTTCAAAGCAATTAATTGATCAAGGCCCAGGTGCATTAAAGATTGAATTCCAATCTATGAGCTACCCCAACAGCTCTGCTCCTTTTGAGAACTGCATTGTCCCAGCGCCCAGAATGAAGCATATGGGAACTGGGAACACAGCATCTGGCTATGGAACAGCATGCGGGAAGCTCGCTGGCTGCTCGCCATGCTGCACTTTTTCTATGGATAGGATCCTTTAGCCTGAACCAGGGCTGCCAGGCTGCCCTCTTGCACAAGCACTACAGTCACTCCCCCCACCCCAAAAGAGCAAAGTACTTTATATACACACACCCGCAGAGCACGGCTATGTGGCTGTGTGTGCCGCAGGCGAGGGAACCTGTTCTGTGACAACACAGTAAATTGAGCTAATAACCATCCCTTGGCATCTGTAGCCCTTGCCAGCTGATGTATATTTAAAGTACTTTCAGATCTACTGAATGAAGCTCCATGAAGCTCCAGTCTGATTCCCTCAGTGAGGTGGTTCAATATCATTATGCCTGTTCTATGTGGGGTGCAAACTGTACTTGAACCTTGAGCCCATGCTACCTTGGTCGTGCTCTGTGAGACAAATGCTTCCTCAGTGAAAATGCACTGAAAGCAGCAGTGTTACAGCCAGATGCCAGTGGCCCACTCTGCAGCTGCACGAGTTTTCTGGTTCCTCAATGCATCTTCTTACTTGAAAGATGCTCCCCTACCGCTTTCCAAGACAGTGAGCTACCAGGCCTCCCCTTCCAACTACAATATAAAGCATCCCTGATATAAGCCTCATTGCTGATTTTGCTGCTGCACCAACTGAGGAAGGTGCTATGGGAAATGGTGTGAGGGGAGACTCCCCATTGACAAGGGAGGCCCTGCTGCCTGTAAAGCAATAACAGGCTCTGTATCCCCCTCTCTGGTGGGTTTGAATGGCTCAGTTATGGTACCTGTTTCGGTGCAGAACGCGTTGGTTTGCTGAGGGCGAGCAAACATACTGACACCATAGAGCAGTAGATAGGAGTGGAAAAGCAACCTGCCAGCAATAGCTTAGCCAATGCCCCTCAGCCATTAGGTGTAGCACCATATATGTGCATATGGGAGGGGTGGCGGTGGAGGGAATGACAGGGAGTCAGTTCTTCCTTTTCCCAAGGAAGCAGAGCGTTTGTAAATGTGGTGTATCAGGATTAACGCTGCACATTCACAAAGAGCATCTCTCCTTCCCCCACCCCCTTATCTCTCTGGAGAGATGCCCATCAGCCAAAGTTGGAGGGTTTCCATGGCAACCAGGCAGCTGGTGTCTAGACACTGTGAGAGATGCCTTGCAATTGAGCTGCAATTCTAGCTCCCCTCAACCCTACCCCCCCACACACTTCCACCCTTTTCCTTTCCATTTACTGCACACGTGAATGCCCAATGGTGGAATGGAGTTTCCTTTCCACAGGCTGCGGGGTGTGTGGGGAGAATCCCAAAGCCATCTTCGCCTCAGCTTGATGAAGCAAGAAGGCAGCTGCGACAACAGAGACAGATCTGACTGTCCTCAGAGGATTTAGCTTGGTCAGAAAATGTGAGGCAGCAGACAATTTGGTCTGCTAGGACCAACAGCATTGCCCCTTTCTTCTCCCTGCCCAGTTCAGGGTCTCGGCTGATATGGGGCTGAACACAACACAGAGAGGAGTATCAGGATTGGAAGACCAAAAGTGGAATGAATATTAGTGATATGTGACTGATTGCTACCTTCTCTGAGGACCTGACCTCCCCCCCCCACACACACAACCCTTCCCTGGGACTCCCTCCCCCAGCATGCTCCATGACCCCCTTGCCTGAGAAATCTTCTAAGAGTTAATTCAGGGAGCTGCAATTTTCTGCTCCCCCATCCACTTCTCCCTGATGTCTTCTGGGCTATCTGGGCACCACTGCCACCTGCTGCTGCATGTGCCAGGGGATTGAGACCCTCTTGTGTGATCACTAAGGACGCTCTGAGCTCACTGGCTCTATGATGTCACCAGGATCCCTGGGTGGAGGTGAGCTCACAATACTCCCGACGGGAGCCTGAGCCAAGATGGCACTGCAGAGGGCCTTGTGGAGAGCTACCAGCCCCACACACCTTTTCCCTCATTGATAAGTGTGAAGTTACAAGAAAGGAATAGTGTTAGTAAGCAGGCAGATTTACACATCATCAAGAATTATACTTCCATACATCTGTTTATAGGAAAGGAGCCTTCTATACAATGGACAGACACTTCCCCCAAAAAGCTGTTTTATTGTTCCCTTTCAACTGAGAAGGCGCTCTAGGTGTACTGTGGTCCAGCTACTGATCTGACTGTAGTGAATGACTCATCAGACAATTGTGAAGAATAGCAGGAGACACTCCCCATGGAGGAGAGACCCATGATAGACTCTGTTTCCCCTCTCTCCAGTATTCAACAGGCCCACAAAGGTCACACAGTGAAGCAAACTGGGCCTTCAAAGGGATAGTGGTTTTCATGGAGCTCTTAACCTACTACGTGATGTATGAGACATTTCAGTGGAGGGGGACTGGGGCAAGGATGCATTTTACACAGAGATGGGGAAGGAAGAATGGTATCTGCAGTGGCTCTGAGCCTGAAATGGATTCCATTTCAACAGTCTCAGACTTATGCTCTGTCTGGAATTAGCTTTTGAGTGGCTGGATCGATAGGTAGATAGATAGATAGATAGATTTGGGTAGATGGATCCAAACTGAGAAGTTCAGCTCTGGATCCAAACATCATCACAGCTTGGAGTGGCTGAGATCCTGGGTTTTGATTGGGATCCATCTCTAAACCAGAGCTTCCAAAGTTCTAAAAAAATATCATTTAAATAGAGCTGCCTCTGGGGTGGAATATGGCTGCCGATAGCAGTGTAGTAGACCCTGCACAACACTTGAGAGCAGTGAAGGACTCCGGGGGGGAGGGGGAGGAAGGAAGGTAGACCACCATTGTGGCTCCCTGAGGCTGGGGCCAGAGCAGAGGTCAAGGTGAATGCAGGCTGGTTGGATGTGGAATACTGTAATATAAGGAATGAGACAATAATTTCTGAGTGAGGAGCATGAGCAGTAATTCTGAAAACCATGGAAAAGCGACAAAGGCAAAATCCCTGAGTCGGCTGTATTGAACTCAAAGTGTTTGGGTAATTTCTTTTCTCTTGGTGTTGACTGTGACAATTTAAAGATCTATAAGAGAACATAAAGGAAAAAGAAAACAAAACCAAAGCCACTAGCCACAAAAATATGATCAGTGGAGCGGTTACTACTCCTATGGTCACGTGCTGAGGTCTGCTCGAATTTAATTAATCTTGGCAAGTCAAATGGAGCTGGGCAGGTCCCAAGAGGCAACATTTACCCAGAAATCCACTCAACCTAATTTCACTAATGTAGGGCAGTGGAGGGACTTGGAGCGGGGCCTGCAAGCTCAGCCATTAGAACGTGGCGTAGGCGAAAGCAGCTGGAAGTGCCACCATCCAATGAAACTGCTGCCTGCCTGCCTAGCTCAGTTTTATAACAACCGTAGCTGCATATGTTCAAGCAGGGCCGGCTCCAGGCACCAGGCACCCAAGCTGGTGCTTGGGGCGG